>NW_007732148.1:28771-31375 GCF_000696425.1 Galeopterus variegatus
TCGTCTAGACACTTGAGATAGTTTCCCAGTGGAATATAAGCAAGAAAGGTAAAATGAGTGTTAAATTTGGGTCTTAAACAGCCAAGCTAGCCCCAAAGGGAAAAACCTATTCGAGACAGACTGAGTTTTATGTTGCAGGTCTGTTAAGTCATAACGTGCTTCAAGAAAGCCAGGATCCAATTGAATCAGGGATGAGGGGTCTGCTCTTCAGGGTCTGGGGCCACAAACGACTCAAACCAGGAAGACCTGCCTTCTAGTGGACGGGGTGCTGCCCCCACGTCACGTTCTGTCATAGAAAAGCAGGGTCAGCTAGGGCACTGCCCTGAAAAGGGGAAATATTCTCTCATTAGGAGAGACACTGCTTCAAGATTCTTCAGAAAAAGTAGAATGATTTCCCAGAAAAATAAGTTTATCTTTGAGTATTTTGCCCAGTACTATAAATAAATGTTGAAGAGGTTATTTCATGTAAGAAAGGCAACTTTTCCAGAAATGTGTTATCACTGATTTTTCTGGAATAACTGTGGCCAAGCCCCTTGGCATGTGACAGCAGTATGCAGTGTTGCGTCTGGGGCACGGCTCGGGGGGCACCAACAGCTTGATCTGGAGGAAGAGGATGCTCTGCGCTAGCTGCTGGCATTTACTGAGGAAGGTTCAACTGGGGACATCTCCTAGACCTGTGCCCATGTTGCCCAGAAGGCTCAGAATGAAAATGACCCACTTGTGGTGGATAACAGGTCTCTTGCTGCCAGAACACATCCTATGTCACCATATCCCTTGCCAGCACTAAAAATCATCTCCCCGGTATCCTGTGCCATGAGATTTGAAGGCTTCTGATCCCTGCTGGAGATGTTCACTCCTTCAGCAGAACTTTAAAATGAGGGAGTGACATTAATTTGAGCCTATTCTGCATGCAAAGAGTTCAAACTAAAAACTCCAAAGTCAGCCTTGCCAGAGCTTCCACCTGTCTGCAGCTCAGTGTCAGGCATGTCTCTGTGAGTGAAAGGCTCGTTCACCTGTGTGGAATCTGGCCTCACCTTCAGCACTGGTGATATACTGAGCCTGGACCCACAGCTCTTCCATATAGTCCTTGATCCTCCAGCTAAACGGGACATCATTGCAAGCATTCTCTGAAAGGTTCATGTAGTTCTGCACCAGAATGTAGGACAGGTCACTTTTAGGTCTGCAATGAGGCAAAGGAGGACAAGAGCATGGTTTGTGAGACGTGCTGAAGACACAAGGCCAGAAACTACAGGTGTCAGCTCTTTTCACCCCTCAGGCAGCTACTCGTCTGTTTCATGTTCTGTTATTAATGAACTAGATGATCTCATGTAATTCCTTTGTTTTATAGACAAAACAAAAGAAACCCCTACTTGCCCCAAATCTCTGTGGGACCAGGTCTTTTGGCCCCTGGTCCTGCCTTTCTCCTATGCCTCTGCAAACAGAGCACCACCTGCCAAAGCAAGTCTTTCTTGCATGAACACCAGCAGCACCTTGTCTTCTGAGTAAGCATTGCCACTGGCATCTCGGATTCCATTTATTTACATATCCTTTATTAACCTACATCCCTGAAATCCAAACAGGAAGCCTTGGGAGGGCAGGTGAGCTTGTATGCCGCAAGATCAAGCCAGGGACAGGTCGTGTAGCTCCCGTCATGCAATGTGGGATGGTAAAGGGAATACACGGCAAACGGCTCTCCTAAGTGCAGCTTCTCCCAAGTGCCTGGAGTTGAATCTGGCTATTTTAGCTATAACGGGTGCTCTGAAAGCAGGAATGTGGGATGGTAAAGGGAATACATGGCAAATGGCTCTCCTAAGTGCAGTTTCTCCCAAGTGCCTGGAGTTGAATCTGGCTATTTTAGCTATAACGGGTGCTCTGAAAGCAGGGAAATGAGGACAGCGAAGACACAATGGTTCTTCAGAACAGTAGTAAACTCCCTTTCGTTACTGTAATACTACAATCCTTTAAGCTGCAAAAAGAGCCAACATAAATGTCATTTTAAAGGTGACGCCATACTTCATAAAATACTTGGAAGAGCATACTGAGCACTGCTATGTTACGATTTTCTTCCCTTCCCCTATAAAAAGCTTTCTATTCACCTTGTGTTGTTCATGATGAGAGGAATGTCCAGAAGCTTAACATGCTTGAAAATAAACATCCAAAGATCTCTCGCCCAGGCTGCAGCGTCGGGCCTGGTCAGTAGCTCGAGGTTGCCATCCCTGTCGATGAAAGATATCATACTCGCCAGGAGAGGGGTGACCGCGCCTTGGACCCGCTTCCAAAGGGTTTGCCTGCAGCACAGGAGAGGGACAGAGGCCCCGTTATGCTTTAGAGTCACCACAGTGGGCACCTGCTAGCTTTTGACATTTTGTTCCTTTGTGAGCATCAACAGAACATCTAGTCTACTAGTCCCCAGACGACGGCTATGGCAATAAGTTGAAATTCTCATCACTTTTAAGTACTGGAAAAGAGACACACGAATAGAAACGGGACTTCATTCTACACCTAATGAACTGTGATTAGTTCACGGAAAAGGCACAGCAGTGTTTGCTTAGTTTTTTTATATAACTATTTTCCAGAGCAAGCCATCTAGGTTTTATAAAGAAA
>NW_007732148.1:31949-71106 GCF_000696425.1 Galeopterus variegatus
AAAGAAAATAATGACCAAATTCATTTGGAAAAAACAAACGTTTTAAGAAAAAATTCGGTTGTTGGATAGAATAAAGATGAAGAGACCAAAGTAAATTTGTTCCAGATCAAATTAAACAAGAAATCACATGTTTATCTAGAACTTAATTTTTGCTGTTGTTAATGATTTTATACACAAGATCTGAGTACTGAATTTTATATATATGCATAAGTACACAGATATATGGTTAATTGGCTGAATTAAGTGCATTACATTTTGTCATACTATATGTTTATACATAACAATAAAAACTATGATTCATTTCAAAATTCTTGTGGTAAAAGATAAGAGTTACTAGGTAATTAACGTTGGAAAGAAAAATGAAGGCTCTGTTTTGAAAAGAATAAAAATAAAAATACTTATTTTCTGTTATAATTATTATAGAATTATATCTTATTTAATTATTAGTTATTGCTGTTCATCTCTTACTGTGCTTAATTTTGAAATACTTTTTTAAAGTATACAGGACACAGGAACCTGGGAGCTGTGGGCCTTCCTCAGCCATGTCTGAGAGGCATGCAGAGTTTGGGAGTTGGGGAGACTGGAGGGTAAAGACTCTAAGAGTTTGGACTGTTAAAACCAAAGGGGCAGGGCTGGCCCNCGGTCAGTAAAAAAGACAAAAAGGAAAAAAAAAAAAAAAAACCAAAGGGGCAGATGACTTAATTCCAAAAAACATGGCGATGGTAAATGGAATTAGTCCCCAGAGTCTCGTTACAAGTACACCAGCTGGTGCCCAAAGTACCACCAGGTCCTGACCGCTCCACCCAGCTCCTGCTCCAACATTTCTGGTAGTCACTGATCGAGAGGAAGCCAGTCCTCGTGGCTGCAGCAACCCGCAGAGCCGTGGAGTGAGGCCACTTCTATGGCTCTGAGCACCCAGCACCCTGGGAGCTCAGGAACCCAAGGAGGATAAAGGGGGAGGTCAAAAATATGGATTTTAGAATGTATAAACAAAATCCACAAGGAGCAACCAAGAGAATGAAAATATTTCTGGGCTCACATCTGACATTATAAAATCCTTTCAAGAAGGTACAACTAGGAAAGAAACGAAGGGTAACTACAGAAAAGAATGGAGAAAAGCCCCTGCAGGAGGAAAGGAGCACAGGTAAGCCCACACTGCCGATGAGCTCAGGTCCCACCGCCACTTTCCCTCCTGCTGGTCACACAGCTGCCCGATGTAAGTCACATCACAGGCAGAGAAGGATCGATCCGGGAGGGGATGAAGGGTGCGTTCAGCTTCCTGTCAGAGGTGAGGAAACCGAGAGCCAGAGCGGCGAGCCCCTGTCCACAACCACCCCGCCAACCAGGAGGCCACAGATCCTCTGCCCGGGGCCCGAGCAGCCCCTCCCCCCTGCACAACACACAGCCTCGTCAAAGGTCATCCCAGGTTAGTCCTAGGAGAGGGGCAAGGTTCTCTAGAAAAAGNGCGGCGAGCCCCTGTCCACAACCACCCCGCCAACCAGGAGGCCACAGATCCTCTGCCCGGGGCCCGAGCAGCCCCTCCCCCCTGCACAACACACAGCCTCGTCAAAGGTCATCCCAGGTTAGTCCTAGGAGAGGGGCAAGGTTCTCTAGAAAAAGGACCATGGACAACAAACAATACTCCTGGGCCCTATTTTTGTGGTTATTACTTACTTCGAGCAGTAGGCCTGGAAAAATAATTCCTGTTCCCTCCCTGCATATCACCATCTTAACAACCTAAACTAGAATCCTTTTCCACGGTGTATGACATGCTGGCAAACGTTTACATTTCACGAGAACGATGTTCTATTAAGTTTTTTAATTAGGAAAAATTTAAACACCCATGTAAGTAAAGAGTCATCCCCGCCCCCCATCCAGATTCATATTGTGCTCTTTGGGAGAAAAAAAATGACAGCTTTGAACTGCTCAGAGTGGTTTAGAAAGAAATAACTCGGCCCCCTTTCCTCAGTGAGGGGAGGATTCCCGCACGCAGGTGGCATTGCTGCTGCCGTGTGGGGACACTCCTGCTTTCTTTGATGGCAGTACCTGAACGTGCCCGCCTCCTGGAGGGCATCCTGATTCGAAGCTTCCCTCACCACCCACTCCTTCAGGCTGTGGAGGTGGTTCTCTTCTTGCTTCTTTAGAAGGATGTGGAGGCGTCTCTTGGATTCCCGCAAGAAAGAGGCTGTGGAAAGGCAGAAGAGATGAATGTTCAGCAGAGCCTCGGGCTCTGGGATGCTTTCTGACCCACGCCACCAGGAAGGGGAGCCGCTGGCCTTCGGCCAGGCCGATGCTAGAGCAAACTCCAGAGATGCTCTCAGACGCCGCTGTGACAGCTGCAACCTGTCAGCACTGGGTGGGACGCTGGCACTCCCCAAGTAGGGCCTGCACTGGGCAGGGTGGGAAAGCGGAGGAGCCATACCACTGTGCTCGCTGTCTTCACTTAAGAGACCAAGGAGAATCTCGACTCTCCTCGTGCTGCGCTGGCAGCTCTCGTTCTCATCTCGGAGCATCCCCACAGCACTCTGCACACAGCTTCTCAGCAGTCTGGTGGTGTCCAGGACCTGAACCTGTCGATGGACACAGCTGAGTCTTCTGTTTCTGCTACTCACACGGTGGGCACAAGCCAAACTACCCACACGAGACGAGGGTCTCCATGTAGCATGCAAGAAGCACAGGGTGGGGGTATCATCATGGACAAAGATCTGTCCTACTGCCTGGGGGTCCACATGCCCTTGCCCGATGCCCCTGGGAACCAACTACAAGACAGTCACTTCTGCTCTGGCTGGGACAGAGCAGAGCTAACTAGGAAAGGGAATGCCAGACCTTGTCCTGGTAATCTGCCTGCACTTCTAGTATAGAGGAAAGAGAGGTGTCAGCCTAACCCCTAATGTGTGCACAGGTGCGTCATTCCTCAAACTCCTAGTGGAAAAGTATAGAGGTGCAGCCCCACGTGTCACCCAGCAATACGCATGGAGCCCAAGAACTCACAGCACTGCCTCCCGGCTCAGAGGTTTCATCTCCCGTCTGCTCAGGGCTCTCTGTTTCCATTTCCTCCTCTGCCACCAGTCACTTCTGCTCTGGCTGGGACAGAGCAGAGCTAACTAGGAAAGGGAATGCCAGACCTTGTCCTGGTAATCTGCCTGCACTTCTAGCATAGAGGAAAGAGAGGTGTCAGCCTAACCCCTAATGTGTGCACAGGTGCGTCATTCCTCAAACTCCTAGTGGAAAAGTATAGAGGTGCAGCCCCAAGTGTCACCCAGCAATACGCATGGAGCCCAAGAACTCACAGCACTGCCTCCCAGCTCAGAGGTTTCATCTCCCGTCTGCTCAGGGCTCTCTGTTTCCATTTCCTCCTCTGCCACCTCCCCTGAGCTGCTGGTCTCTGCCTCCATCTCCTCCTCATGGTCATCTTCTGCCCTGTGTCCTGTCTCCACTGCAATAGAAGCAAACACGATCTGTCACCATTCGGAAGAAGCTGGGGACACCAGCAGCCCTGTCTGTGCGTCTAGGTGCTTAGGCTTGACTTTCCAGGCCTGCCTGGTCCCCAGCTCCACTGGCTGCTCTCCAGATGAGAGGACATGTGTCATGCAGATCAGCCCCAAATCTACCCACTTCATGTGGTTCCCCGGGGGCAACCCCTCAGGGCCAGCCTGGGCTCTGAGGGCTGATGCAGGAGCCAAGGCAAGCAGAAGCAGACACACGGTGTAGGCGCTCACCTCCAGGGCCTAGGTACTCACAAAGACATCTGTGTGGGGATGTGGGACCTTCTGCTTGGCCCTGGTCCTCAGCACACATGTCCCTGCCTGCCAGCACCACCATGTACATAGCACCCAGCACCTCCTGTCTACACCTCCACCACCATATCCCCAAAGTCCTCACTGTGTGACTCACACTCATGTGTGTCTCCTGGCTGGAACAGCTGGCTGATGGTGACTTTCTGCAGTTTGGTCACATTCACCACCATATCCCCAAAGTCCTTACTGTGTGACTCACGCTCATGTGTGTCTCCTGGCTGGAACAGCTGGCTGATGGTGACTTTCTGCAGTTTGGTCACATCCGAAACCATGACTGTGGATCTCCGGAGGTCATCAATGTGCACCGACTGCCACAGCCCTGCCGAGAACCAGGCCACCAGGATCTTCTCGTGTCTCCCTTGGCTGCTGCTTGTCAGTCGTAAGCAGGGACACACTACAGGTCTGACTACTGATCACAGTGCTGCTACATGAATGACTGGTACTCTAAAGTCTAAACCTTGGTCCCCTTGGATATACTTACACAGAAACTACCTGACCCGTGATGTTTATCTGTCAACGAGTTTAAGACAAAGATTAGTTTTAAGACCTGTGACCGTGACTTGAGAAGGACCTATGGATGAGGTCTGTGACTCTTTCTTATGTGTTATTTTATTTGCTGTGTCATAATCAGTAAAGGGGTGTCAGACACTGCAAGTTTTGCCTTCCATAATCTATGAAATTATTAGACTAACCCGTTGTTTTCCTTCTTCTAGAATACCAATTTTCTGTGGAATAAACAGCTGGTGACCATTCCTCAGAAAGAGAGATTTCTCCTCCCCGCAAAAGCAGGCACAAAGCTTCAGTGTATTCATGATAGTGTTAGTCAAGAATATCTCTTCTGCATTACCCAGATAATAAAAGGCGAGGAACCAAGAGACTAATCAAGAGTTTATCTACAAAAGTGCATAAAGGAAAGGCTACAGGTGGCAGCATTGTCTTAAGATTAGTGTTTTTTACAATAAAAGATCTAATTGCATCCGAAAAGAATATTATTGAGATCAACATTAATATTCTAATTTCAGACACACACAACATAGGACCAAGTGAGAAATAAACATTATTTAAATAAACACATTTACTGATATTCCGCTCCTACCTCCATGGAATCCCACATAGGATGTTCCACTTGCCATCCGGGACAGTTTTGTAATGAAATAGACTAAGATACAGTCCTTGTTTCCTTGTATTTTGTTGATTTCATTTATGGCAGAATACCTATTTGAAAAAACAAACAAAATCAAAACAAGCAAATAAACAAAAGCAAAGTAGTGGAATGGCTGGAGAGGGTTCTAGGTGCTGTTAGGTTGAATCTCCTACTGTGATTAGCTTTAAATAAATCTCACACCCCCATGACTGGTTTCTTATCTCACGGGAGAATGAGGAGACGTTCTCTTTTAGGAGGCTAGTTTCCTTCCCCAGTCCTGCGTCCCTCTGCTTTGAAGTGGCATTCCAGTATTGACCAGAAACCCTGTCTCGCACTTCTCAACAGGCTTGCCTTGATGGGACTAAGGACAAGGCTGGCTGAACTTCACACTTCAAGAAAGCGTTCTGTGCATGGTGCAGTTCAGATGGCCGAGGGCCAAACTCAGCCATGAAAAGAAATGCAGCTTCCAGTGCTTTAAAATGATCCAGAAATCACTTTTACTTTAACATTAAGTAATAAGGGGACATAGTCAATTCTAAAAGATCAGATTTCTCCTACAAATGCACTGACCAATAAATGTGAACGAAAGCATTTACCTGCTGTTGTTACCCTTGAATTTGCAATAAATTCAAACTGTGTAATTCAAAATTAACAATTTCCAAAACATGTCTGTAAACGTATGCTTCAAGGATATTCTTTTCTGAGTAAATCCTATTAACAGTCTATTTATTATCTACACTTTTTGCATTTTGCCATTTCTGTATTGTTATTAGCCTTTTCTTTTTGTCTCTCCCTTTGGGGAAATGAGAAGGGAGAAAAATTATTTTTACTTTTATTTCTATATTTACAATGATACTACATCTTCAGGGAAGAAATTCTTTTGGAGCTCCCAATCCAACTTCGGGTTTCCTATGTAGCTTCTGAGAAAAATACTAAAAACATACTTAGCCGACGCAATGAGCTGAGCACTGTGAACTCCATCTTCAAAGTCCATTTGAATGATGAGGATTTTACATCTGGCTGTATTAGCTAAGCATTTTCTGAAAGAAAAAGGGAATTATTCAAGTGAGTTCCCTGTCTTAAAAAATGGATAACAAAATCCCCCAAAGCGATGGGAAATACAAAGACCACACAAAAAAACTTTCCAGGTGGGATTTTCCTCTGTAAGGTGAGATAAAGAAAAAAAAAAAAAAAAACCCCCCAATAAATGTCTCCTACTGAGATGTAAGGATGGTGGTTTCAGGAGGAAGTTTACAATAGGCAGAGGCGGACAGAGAAGAGAGGTTGCTCAGAGAATTTAACAACCCTCCTGCCCAGAGCCCTGCATCCTCAGCATGCACCAACTAGCACTGGTTACCCCGGCCACACGGCCAGCACACACCATCCTCAGGGCTGGACAGAAGTATTGGGGGTGGGGACAAGGCAGCTCACCGGACTTCTTTGAGAAATGAGTGCTCGGTGTCGAACTGCTGCAGCGACAGGACTGTGGGTTTCGGAGCCCTGCCCTTTACCTCTGATTCTAAAATTTCACAGTCATGGCTCGTTAGCAATCTGGAGAAAGTGGTGATCTGCAAAGTCAGAAGATGCAAATTACTTGCCACAATTCCAGTACAGGTTGCTTGTCTGCTCGGTTCAGATCTTAGAAGTACAAGGCTGTGCACTGATATTTCCTATGGGCTCAGCACTGTCGTGGGCTGCATAGACAGAAAAGGATCCAGACTCAAATGGGTTTTCACAAACAAGGCAGAGTGAGAGGAGCAGAACCTTCATGATCACAAGGTATGGGAAAGAAGACTTCGCCCTCTCCAAAGATGCCTCGGTCTCTTTCCTAGATGCCAATGTCTCTTCCTGCCTTGGTCCCTGCTTGAGATTCTTGTGGTCATTTGGGGCTCAGCACAAACGCCACTTCTCCTCGTGATCTGGCTCCGTGCTCTCAGGAGGAGTCAGAGGGGCAAGTCCCCTCTACCATGGATCGTGCCCCGCAGTGAGAACCAGAACATCCCTGAGGGTGAACCAATCCCACCGCTGGGCCTGGCCTCCCAAAGAGCTTCGGATCCCTACATCCACCTGTACGACAGACACCAAAACACACCCCAAATGGGCTTTACCCTTGTCTCCTCCAAACCTGTTGCTTCTTCCGGGATTCTCTATGATAATGAAGCAAGCCTCTAGTCACCTAAGGAGGAACGCAGGAAGCTGTCCCGGGACCCCCCATTGCCCACACCCTACCATGGAGTCGGGTGTCAGCCCTGCCAGTTCACGTCCTGTTTCTCAGTTCCACTTGCTCCTCTGAACTGTCCCAGCAGCCTCCCTGCGGGTCTGTCTGTCCTATGACAGTCTGTTCTCAGACTCCATTACCTAGGCTGCAGGAAGCGTCTTTTTTTTTTTTTTTTATCTTCTAAACCACTAAAGAAAATTCAAATATGTTTATTATAGTCTCAGTAGTATTTATCTTTACAGTAGGACGTGTCTTAACACACAGTCCTCCAAGGCTGTCCTCCTTACAGCAAAGAACGAGATCATAGTGCTATTGACAAGGCCACCCAAGCACCCCTGCTGCCCATAGCTCAGCCCCCCTCAATAGTCCCCTCGTGGCCTCCTGCACCAATGATGCTGTTTCACACCTGACACTACCCCACAGTCCTTTCCCAGCACCCCTCACAGTTGGCTCAGGGCCCCTCTGACAGCATATCACACCCAACCATGTCTCTTGATCTGTGCTGCTCGCCACCTCTGCAGGCTGCACTTATGCACTTACCACACCACGTGTGGCATCCATTCACGTCTGTCTGCCTACATGACACATGTGCTGACCAAGGACCAGAACTGTGCCATTTTCATGCCCCCAATGCCCTTGGCTCAATACTCAAAAGTGGTACTTCGTTTGTTGAAGTGGATGTTGTGTACAGAGCTGCTACTGAGATAGGAGGTGCTCAGTTTCCCCCCGCTCGGGTTTCAAGACGCACCTCTGGGTTTCCAGCCATGCCCTAAGGTCTCAGGCCTCTCCTCTGGACCCTCCCCTAAAGAAGAGTTACTGTTGCTTGTTGGACCTATTTTTGGCACCAACACAAGGAAACTGAGACCTCAGGGGGTTGAATTATGCAAACTCAGTGGCTGGGCATGCTCAGTAGGGAGGGGTTATAGAACACTGGTGGCCAAGCATGCTCAGTGGAGGAGCGTTGAATCCTTTGAATGACCCTCCACTAGAGGCACTGGAGAGCACTGAATATTCCAGGTGTTTTCTAGTGGGAAGGTTGGAATCCAACCAATGAGCAAGCTCTAAAAAGAAACCGAGCATGTGCAAGACTATGTCACATGACTGCAAACCACCCCCCCTTAGTTGAATATTCACTAGGTAGCACCAATATGTATTAGGTATCAAAACTATAAAAGTTGAATCCCGGCAAAAGGCAGGGCTGCTGCTTACTCTATTAGCTGGCACTTAGCCTGAGGTGTATTTCTTTCTTTCTGTATCAAACTTGCCTTTAGCAGGCTATGCTCACTCTGGGGCCAGTCTGCACTTTGTCTGTGAATATGTATTTCCCACTTTTCTACCAAACTTGCTGCAGTTGGTTGCTCACCTTCCTGGAGCCCACCCATACCTCCCTGAGAGAGGTGTGCACTTTACTTTCGTGTTAAGCTTACGGCTAAGGGCAGCTGCTCACTCTCTTCGGCCAGCTACACTTTGCACTCAACATTAGGTGTGCATTTCTTACCTTTGTGTTCAACTGGGTGCAGACCCTGCTCAGTCTCTGGAGATAGGCCATACTCTGTAAAACCTATACTTCTTATCCATTAAACTTTTTTTCACTTTGTACTGTGACTCTGTCCTTGAATTCTTTCCTGTGGCGGAGTCAAGAACCTGCCAGAGGATGTGGTGGGTTGAGGCCAGTTACCAGGCCTTCACAGACCCTCTCCTCCAGTATCACTATCAGCACAGAGCACTGCACAGAAACAGGCACTCAAAACTTGGCTAAACTGAACTGCCATAAATACTCAGTTCTCCTTGCACTTAACACAGAACCAAAAGTCTCAGCATATCCATCTATGATCCCTGTACACTGACATAAAAGAACCTTGAGTCCTAACACCAGGGACTCAGGACTCTCAGGTGGAAGTGGACAGGATAAAACTGCAGAAAGATAATCACCTCTGTGAAGCTGATGTGGCGTTCGGGATCCATGGCGCGAAGGTGAGCCTGAAGGAGGTCCGTGAAGGAGTCATGCTGCTGCTTGTGGTAGTACTCTCGCGACAGTGACTGCGCCGCGAAGGGGCCCAGCGAGGAGGCCCTCAGCCGCACCACGGCGTCAGGCGTGGCACAGTCCAGCAGGATCAGTCTGGCCTCCTCGGACACTCTCTGGTAAAGCTCCTCGGTCAGGGCCCTGGGCCCCTGCCTCTCTACGACCTGCAGCACCACCGAGGCACAGGCGTCAGGGTGGAAGCCGATGAAGACGTCGGGAGGGCTGTACCTAGGTCTGGCTACAAACTGCTGTGCTTTCACGTCCACAAATTTCTCCACCCAAATCTTGAGCTCTTCCACGATGTTCTTCTGCCATTTCTCCAGCACAGTGTTGATATCCAGGTAGTGCTTCTCCAGCCGGTTAATGAGGGGGATGGGAAAATGTCTGTACACAACGTCTTTCTCTTCAACGACTATCAAGCGGAAGTCGGGGTGAACCCGACATTTGACACGATGGGTCCCCAGACCAAGGTCCACATACTTCTGCCCGCCGAGGTAGACGTAGTACTGGTTGAGTGCATCATAGAGGCTCTCGTAGAGGTTCTGCAGATTGAGCAGCACTATCATCTTGCCAGTTTCCATGCAGATTTTCACCCGGTTGATATTCCTGCAGATCTGGGTGTACTCTTGGTCCTTGGGAAAACTGGAACCAAAAATAATTTCAGGCTGCTGGTCCTTACGGAAGAATGTCTGCTGTAGGATCTGCAGGGCCACGTAGTTTCTGGTCAGCACAAGCAGGTAGCGGGATTCGGCCTCTTCCCGCTCCCTACCTGGCCCCTTCTGAAGGGCCCCATAAAGGTTCTGCTTGATCAGCTGCATGGTGCTGACCTCTCCTGAGTACTCTACCTCAGGTAAATTGGCCATAAAAATGTCCAAAGCACAGATGTCATCTTTGCCACTGAAATTCCGCAGAACAGCCTGGGCAATATCTCGTGGGGAAGGTTTTTTATTAGAAGCTTTTGCTGTGGCAAAGACCATTTTGATGAGGCTGTAGTAGTCACGAAGCCCAAAGAATTCCTTGTCTTGGAACTTGCATACTGTTTCATAGGCTTTGGCAAAGGGTCCAAAGTACCCCTGGATTCGGTCTTGAACGAGGCTGTCTGAGGAGCAGATCCCCTTGGCACTCTCTATGAGCTCCTGCTTGTTGGGACTGCCGCGTGACACAAAAATGCCCCGGTTCATCTTGGCGGGGTCGAGGGCCCAGTTGGAAATGCCTATGAAGCCAACTTTTTTGTGGGGGGCAGGATTGTCTTCAATGCATCCGTCTTCCAGCAGTGGGTGCAGAGCCTTCAGGGGCATCTTGGGTGAGTCTTCTGCCAGTCCAACCTCATCCAGCACCACCACAGACACATACTGCTGCAGGTCCTTACCCTGCTGAAAGCGGGCGCACTGCCTGAAGGTGCTGATGATGCCCTGCGGCGTGGAGTGTGGGCTGCACTGGAATGACACCAGGTGGACCTGCTTCAGGCTCCGGAAGAGATCTGAGTGGGCGGCCTGGCCTTGCATGGCATCTGCCACAATGGTCTTGGCAAGAGATTTGGAGCTGCCGGGCTTCCCGACCAGGAAGAGAGGAATCTTAAGCTCAATGCAGATAACCATCATGAAGACATTCTCCTTCAAAGCCAAGTTCCTGGCGATGGTATTCCTTAGTGGTACACCCTTCAGAAAAAGATCCTGTGTCCGAGTTATTTCATTCAGAATAACCTTGCTGTCATTATATGGTTCTGGAAGAAACCTGCAAATGGCTCTGCGATATGAGTCCTTCTTTTCCAGAGAAGCGTGATAACACACCCCGACGGCCAACACCAGGGACCAGAGGACAGGATCTCTCCCAAAGCTATCTCTGTTGAGGTTGGACTCACAGACAGAGGAGTTGAGCTTTAATAAGAGCACTTCGCTGTGGTCGAGAAACCATCTGAAAACCCTCACGCAGCGCTCCACGTCCCTGAGGCTCACGAAGCTGCATTCGTTCTCCCTCTTCCTCATGAAACCCTGGGAGGCAGAAAGCACTTCCGTGATCACCCGAGTCCTGCTCTCATCTAGCTCAACGGAGTCAACCAGTCTCTGGACAATTTGCTGGATGTAGAGCTTCTCAGCAGCATTGTTCAGTTGTCCAAAGTCCCACACCAGAGGAATCAGGCTCGGGGGTAGAGCATGGACTCGGTACACCAGCTGCCTGAGGGGGATGGAGCCAAGCCTTTCCAGCGTCTCCTCTGCATGGACCCTGTATCCTAAACCAGCTGACTCCAAACGGCAGATCATCTCCTGAGAGTGCTTCCGGTAAGGATTGCAGGCTGCTATGATATGCAAGCCCGAGTCCTCAGCCAGGGGCTGGCCATCCACGGTACGATCGCACAGGACTTCTTTGATACAGCTTATGGCCTCTGTTGTGTTGGCTTCATCAAAGAACAAGATGGTGTCCAGCTGATGTTGGTCCTTATTGATGAAGGCGATGTTCTCAGCCTCCTTGACTTTGGCACAGATCATCCCTGCAGTTGTTCCTCCGTGGACCTTGACCAGCTTCATAGTTTCAGCATCAGCACCACTACGCCGCAGGTCGCTAAGGAACTTAATGAGCCTGGTTTTCCCACAGCCGGTCTCTCCCATGATGATGACAGGAATTCCACACCGGAACCGCATTTCAATAGCGAGGATCTTAAGCATGTTGTCTGTTGTAAGCTCATATGTTTCATCAGGGTCCACGGGCCACTGGACCCCCAGTGCCATGCAAAGTCTTTCAAGTTTCTCATGTCGGGGAAGTTTATCAAAGTCCACATTGAAGGGTACCCTCTGGAGCAACAGACCCCTGTACAGTTCCATCGTCATGACGTCCCTCTTGATGACCTTCCCATTCAAGTGACTGATAGCATCCACATTCCCATTGTTGTTGGGCTGCAGATGGAAGCCTATGAATGTCATGGAAATATGGTCATTGTTGAAGAAAATGTAGGGATGGGGCTCTGACTCCCACCTCTTTCGGAGAGAGAAAGGGGCTAGATCTTCTTCCTTGACCCCGTCCATGGTGACTGTGTGCTTTCCTGGGCTTTGGTCAGAGGTGTGAAGTGTTGGTGTGGCAAAATCTCTTGCCATGAAGATCATGAAGGTGACCACAAAATTCTTGAAGCCCCTCAGTGTGTCTCCAATAAAATGTGGATTGCAGAAGAGAGAGGCCTCACAATCTTTGAGCTGATAATTCAGGAACCGGGCAAAATTCCGAAGCTCTGACCAGGATGGGTTTATCACTCCACAGTAGATCAGGAAATGTTGGAGGCATTCCTCTGGGGTGCCTTCGATAGAGCCTTCTTGGTATTGAAACATGTCTAGGTTTTGTTTTTGATGGAACCGTTGTAAATATTGGTAAGGTCTTTGGAAAGTTTCACTGTAGAACTCTGTCTGATCCATTCCAGGCTCCCTAAAATTGCTTTCAGGAGCCAGCTCCATATCTATCACTTCCTTGGGAGGCCTGCAGGTGACTTTTGGAAAAATGTCAATAAAACTGAACTGTGGAGCACGTGTACTCTGGAAAGACAAGAATAAAATGATTGTAACTAAATTTTTGAAAAAAAGCTTCTGTATTTTAACCCTCCACATGGTCTATCTTGGACAACCTTTATGGAAAAAAACACTTAAAAATATGTAGCTTTCAGTAGATTCGTTTTTACACAGGCTGTCTTTTGCACATTGAGGTACTATGGAAGCTGAATTTATTTTTTCTTTTGGCGGCTGGCTGGCACAGGGATCGAACCGTGGACGCTGGCGTTATGAGCACCACACTCTAACCATTGAACTCTTAATCAGGAAGCCATTCTCATCTAACTTCCTGAAACTAAATTCTCCCACTAAGCGTACACGTACACACATGTGCATATGAGCATAAAACTCCCTTTTGTTAAGAAGATTGGATAATGAAAGTCTCCTTCTCATCTTAGCCGGCCTTACAAAAGCTGACTTCTCTCAGAAGATAAATTTACTGTATTCAGAAAACAGCTGGAACTTAACCTGGACATAACTGCGTTAATCCTGAATCGAACAACACAAATTTAAGATACTGATAAAAATAGAAGAGGGTTTTCCTTCTAGACACTATTAAGAAAATAAATGTAAAGATTGATCTTTCCATACTAACTAGCCCTGCACTCAGCGGCCTCACCAAAGCAAAATGGGGAATTACCAAAACAGGTCACAGCTCTACCACGAGAACCGATGGAGCCAAAGCCCCTCCCACAGCCACCCGAAAACGCCCCGCAACACGGACCGGCTTTGAAGACCTCTTCGGCAGTACCGAGTTCCCTTCTGTGATTTCAACGATCAAAACAGGTCACAGCTCTACCACGAGAACCGATGGAGCCAAAGCCCCTCCCACAGCCACCCGAAAACGCCCCGCGACACGGACCGGCTTTGAAGACCTCTTCGGCAGTACCGAGTTCCCTTCTGTGATTTCAACGATATATAAATGACACGGCTTCCGAAGCCACATCTTCCCGTTTGTATCCATTAAGTATTGTAAAACGAGGAGTTTGAAAAGAAAGGCCCAAATTCCAGTCTGTACCTACGGAGAGAAAAGGCAGAGGCATCTGGGCTTGTATGTGCATGACAAGCCAACCGTTCTCCCAACCCTAAGCGTCGTTTTTTTTTCCCAACAGAATGATTATGATCATTAATACATGTGCAAGGGCACTTCAAAAGCTCATGAAAGGTAGAACTAAAAGATAATACGAATCTTTTCTAGAAAGAACTTCTTGATATTGGAGGAGGCAGGGCAGGATATGGGAATTATATGTCTTTACTGATGTGGCCACTCTGTTGAAATTTGAGGGCACTCACTGAAGAGGTCACATCCAGGTGGAATATCATGGGTGTGTCCTGATGCTGTGTGTCCAGGAAAGGCAGGAGGGAGCTCAGGACCTGGCTCTCGTCCACCTGAGGGTCGAACAGCCGAACTGTTTTGAGAGGCACTTTCTTGCTGTTTAACTTCCTTTCCAGTTTACCATGCAGTCTCTTCACGTAGAGAGACTTTCCTGTAACATTAAAACATGGAAATTAGGTCCCAGGGCTGTGGACAAAGGTAAGATCCAGGAAGACTTATTAGAGGATACTTCTCTTTGTGTAAAGTTAGAGACTAGTGCAACAAAACATCAGGTTCAAGAACACTCTGGACCCTCAAATGTCCTGGCTGTCACCTACCCACTGCCCTCACCATTTCCCTGCTACTAACGGCAGCAACCCAAGCACTATGAACGTAACAGCAAAGCATGCTGCACGGCAGGGGGAGTGATCTCTGTCCCAGCAGAACGCAGCAATGCTGGTAAGATAAAGTCACTAGGATGTACATTACCATTTCTTTTCAAAGGAAACAATGGTCACTCAAGGCAGGGACAAGAGGCACCAGTTTCCTCAGGACACAGCAGTCACACTCCCCTGCTCTCACAACTAACATCAACCCAAAGGGGCCAACGGAGTTAAGAGGAAAAAAGTAAATTACAGAGAAGTTTGCTTAGAGAAGGAAGGGAATGGGGCTCCCAGGAACTGGACAATTCAAGAATCCAGGCAAGAAAGGGTGTCCCGTTCTAGCCCAGGCCCTGATTTACAACTACCGATGAGTCAAACCCTCACTGAGACTCAGTTTCTCCACTCAGCTTACTCGCCCACTGCTGGGGAGGGAAGGCTCATCAGGTGGTCCCTGGGAGGCAGGGGACCCATGTGGGGGACCCATCCACCCTGGCTGTCCTCATTACCAACACCCGCTCTCTCTGAGGTCACGATCCCAACACACATCCTGTCCCTGAACACAGCTGCTGCCGAGGGGGTCTGCGCTGGGACCCGGTAATGACTGGCCAGGTAGGCCTGGATGGCTTCCAGGGGCGCCTGGGGGGTGACTAGGACTTTGTACTGGCTGAAGGCTGAGGGCAGGTAGCAGTGCTCCCGGTCGCCGTCGCAGACCATCACGAGCTGGTAGTCTTCACAGTGGCGCTGCTTGCACAGGCTCAGGAAGAGCGCCTCTGCCTGGCTGCCCACCTCATAGCTGAGCTGGTCTGCGAACAGCAGGCTGTAGACCTTGCGCCCCTGGGAGCCCAGGGTGAGGCAGCGGTGCAGCAGCAGTGCCACCTCCTCAAACGTGGTGCCTGGGGTGCAGAGCAGTACCTCGTCGAAGGAGGGCAGGGGCTGGTGTGGGGTCTGCATGTAGATGGCCAGGGCGACCGGCAGCACCTCGGAGTGGCCACAGATGATGAGGTTGGGCTGGCCTGCCTGCAGGCCGTTTGGGAGATGCCGCTCCACGGGGGGCCCACCCATCATTGCCAAGCATGCCAGACAGTGGCCGAGGGCCTCCAAGTCGAGGCAGTCAGGCAAGAAGGCACCCAGGCACCCCACGGACTGCTCCAGGATGACCCTCAGCTTGTCCACCAGGCTGGACTCAGAGAAGAGCATCAGTGGCAATTCTTCCATCACTGTCCTCACACGGTGACTGGTGGCCTTGCCATGGCACGCCCCAGAGGCCCGGACAACATCCCGTGGGGTGCAGTTGCGTTTGATGAAGGAGAGCATTGTGAGGGCAGCTGCGCTGGGGGCCTGCTTCTTGAGCTCGGTGCTCAGGTAAACCAGCTGCTCGGCCGTGTAGAAGTTGAGGTAAAAATGCTCCACCCGCTTCTCTGTCACAAATCTCTTCCAGAGGTCCAGGAAGTGCTCCATCTGCTTGCAGAGGCCTTCCAGCAGCTCGGTGACATCCCCGCTCCCCGTCAGCGGGATCACCAGGTCCAGACCAAAGTCCATGCGGATGGAAATGCCCTCCCTGGGGAAGCAGTAGACCTCGGCAGTCCAGGTCCTGAATAGCATGTTCCCAGCACAGTACAGGCTCATGAAGGCCTGCAGGAGCCTTTGCACGTTGCAGAACACCTGGTGACAAAGGAACCGTGAGGCAGATGTGGCAGAGCTGTACTGGAGGGAGACATCCCAGTTTAGAACACACACACACAGGTCTACTGTTCAGAGGACAGGCTCTGGCTGCTTCCTGCTGGCTCTCTGTGTGACCTTGAGCTCGCCCGCTTATGGCGGAAGGCCTTCAGTCCTCACTTACGGAGCTGGCCTAGGAAGGGAGCTCTCTCCTTTAAGACGCAATAAGTTATAAAGATAAAGGATATCATTTGCAAAGTACAAATGAACTTTAAAGAAAGAACCCATATTAAAGCTGAGACTGTTACATTCACCCACATACCTTTAACTATATGGTTACTTTTGATGAAGGATGCTCATCTACATCTTTAGGTATTTGGATTCCTGCCGATTTACACAGTACATGAAGCAATTTAAGTTTCTTTCTAAGAACGATCCCTTGGGTCATTTCCTCTTCAATGGGGCAAACCTAACCAGCAGCCTGTGACAGTCCATGGTATGGATCTTAAGAGGAACAGCTAACCCGAGGCCGCCCACCTGTGGCTACTCTCTGGGGCCGTGAACAGGCTTCTGTGTCCTCTGCGAGCCCCCCAGCTCCACTCTCCACTCTGCATGGGCTTGCGAGCCCGAGCAGTGAGAGTCCCCGGCCCAAACAGACGCACTGATGTCACCGGCTTAGCACGAACAAAGACACGGGTCCTCACCTCGGAAAATCTCTCCACCTCGTCATTGCTGTGCTCCCTCCTGCCAGACATCAGCATCAGTTTGTTTAAAAGCTCCCTCAGCTCCTCTAAGGAGTAGTCGCGTAGCTCCTCACGGCCACCGTGACCATCAGGAAGGGTCAGGTGCAGAACCGTGTCTGGGGAAATCTGTGAAACACCGCGCATTCAGAGGACGTCTTCCTGGCAACAGAGACCCCGGCCCCTGCAGCAGCCTGTGAGTGCCCCCAGCACCGCGCCTGGGATCTGGGACGGCTCACCTTCTGGCCGTCCCTGGGTGCCTCGATCACATAGATGCCTCTGCTGTTGATCGCCGTGGCCAGGGACAAGGAAGAGAGTTCCACAGACCCGTGGCTCTCCTTCACCGTTTTCAGCCACTCCAAGTTCCGGGCAGAATCACGCTGTTGGGAGGAAGCAGAGAACACCGCCACAGCCCAAGCAGTCATCTTTTTTCTCTTCCTCTTCCTGCCACGGCCTTTGCTGGGTACAGGGCGCAGCTGCCCACCCTGTGCCACGACAGGATCAGGGGCCACTCCTATGTGCCTTTCCTTTCCCTCTCAGGACCTTGTCCCCTGGTGCTGCTGTTTAGGTGCTAGGCTGCTCACCCACGTTCCCACCAGCGCTTAGTGCCCTGGCTGGCACATGGAGGGCACTTGGCTTACATTTATGGGTAAATGGATGCAGACAGGAGGCCACAAACCTGGCTCTCCGCTGGAAGGCCAGTACTCTGCCATCCCCAGCACAAAGAACCCTCTAAGGAGTGACGCTAGATACATGGGACCATGGAGCCTCAAGTTCTTAAAGTCCTTTTGTGTCCCTGAGTATAATCAGAAGAATTAAGGAAACATTGCAACAGCACTTCTGTTGAGATGTGAGCTTCCTACAGAGAAAATGCAAACAGCTCTGTCTGCTCATCCGTCTGTCTTCTGCAGCCGTCCTGAGGCTGGGCCGGGCTCCTGGCCAGATTTTCTACCCACTAGGCAAGTTAACTCAAACCCTGGTACAGATAGTTTACTTAACCTTTAAATGTTCATTTTGTCTGATAAAAAAAAAATCTATGTCAATTGTGGAAAATATGGAAAACACCCAAAAGTAACAAAATAAACTGACATTTGCTACTATTCAGAGAAAACTACTAACAACATTTTAGCCTATTTCCTTTTGGTTTTTTTTTCCATTATGTGTTTTGCACGGTAGAGATGACTGTTGTTTACGTGCAACTCTGTATCCCACTTTCTAACTTTCTAACATAACGAGATGGAGAAGGCATCTCCATATGTGAAGAGAGACTGTTTCTTCACCTCCCTGGAATGGCTACGCACAAGCCTACTGTGCAGACCAGCCATCCCGCGCACCGATGCGCCCCTGACGCTGCTAAGCAGTGCTCTGTGAAATCCCATCTGCTTTGGGGCAGAAGACGACTCACCAGTTTAGTGGGCAGGTCCTGGTCATTGTCCAGCGCCTTCCACAGTTCTTTCAGATGTTCCATGAACACACTGAAACCTGCCCTTGTGTCCAGCTTATACAGCAGGGACGCGTAGCCCTGCATGGCATCATGGAAGCAGGCCACCCGGTCCACGTCTATGTCATTCTCCCCCGCCGAGATGGAAGCCAGGTCCACAAACACTTTCAGCTCGTTGATGCCTGGGAAGAGCAGAGAGGTCAGCCTGACTATTCCACGGCAGCTCCAGCCTCAATCTCAGACAATCACCCTCAGTGCAACTACACATGGATATTTCACAAGGTTTTAGGGTTTTATCCACTTTTTGCTTTCATCCTTTTTTTTTTTTTGGCAGCTGGCCGGGGTGGGGATCCTAACCCTTGACACTGGTGATAACAACATCGCTCTAGCCAACTGAGCTAACCAGCCAGCCTACTCTCTGCTTTCAGTAGGAATCCCGGGCACGTTTGCTTTTGGGGTATATGTTTACTGAACAATGTCCCAGGCACTGTACTAGGCTTTTCTGTACCTTATTTACTTTAATCCACACAATATCACCATTTAAACAGAAAGAAACTGAAGCTCAGCTGGTAAATATGTTCACAATTAACTATAAAAACTGAGATGATTTTCCTTGGGCTAACTGCTAACCAAGCGATGTACACCAGAGAGCAACAAGGCTCCCAGTGAGTGCAGGCCCGGGCAGCCTTGGGTGCGGCAGCTGGAGGCCCCTCCAAATCCCCGTCGCACGCTGGCCTTCTCCCTTGCCTGCTCTGCCTTTCTTACTCCTCCTTCTCCCTTTGAATTTTCTGTCAATGGCACCTAAGTCACAGAACTAAAATGGCTGCCCAAAAATGCAAAACATCAATGGCGACGTTGTAATAAAATCTTTCTAGGGGAAAGAGCTCTCCTCGACCTCTAGCAAATATCAGCGGGATGGAAAAGCTAAAGGGCCCAATTTTTAAGAAAATGACCCCCAACTATTCACAGCAAGCACCCACAGAGTGGGCGGCAGTGGCAAAGGAAATAGTTTTTATACCAGTACGTGAGAAATACTGTCTTGAACCATACACCTGCCCACCTTCCTAAAGAATGCAGGTGACACCTTTCTGCCCTTCACACAGCATGTGGTCAAGGGGAGGTATTTCCTAAAAGTTTAGGAACACCACTCAGTGAACCATCTGAAAACTCTCTCCAGATACTGGCAACCTCAAAAGACTGATTTTACCTCCAAGAGCCTCCCGGACCCAGGTGATGAACTCCCTCTGCATGGACAGCTCCTTCAGACACTGGCACCGGCTCTCACTGATGTCCTGGAGCAGCTCTTTGGCACGGATAAGCTGCTGGTTGATCTGGTTCAGTTTTTCATGGCAGAAGTTTTCAAAGTCATCAGTCTGCAAGACAAAGCTCTACTGTGGACTGGCACTGGCTGTCTGGGCCCCAGAGTCTATGAGCAGCAACGCCGACCTCCCAGTGGACCCGCCATTCCCTGAGTTTCTGGATTTGCGGCTGCCCTGACACCAGGCCTGCCACGCTCTTACCACTGAATGACACACAACTGCCACTGCGGCCTCCCTGATCAACAGTAACTGCCGTCTCTCTGTACACAACACTCTAAGAATTTTACATGGATTTTAAAACCTTAATTGCCCGGCCAAAGCACATGCGGTTGTTTTTTCTGCTTTCCTGACAGAGAATCAGGAGCCACACGTGCTGAATGCTTAAGGGCACGCTGCTGGCACTCAAGCTGAAGTGAGTACACGACTCCAATTTGTGCTGAAGTTTAACCATTACTGCACCTGTCTAAACTATAACATAGGCCACAACATACCTCCTAATAATATGCCCACCTAAGAAGCGAGTCTTTTGCTTTCCGCTTTTTAACTGTAACAGAAACAACTTACCATTCACTGCTTCCAGCTGGAGATAGGAGACATCATTGAATAGCTGACAAAAATATCTCCCTTCTGCTTCTATAACCTCCAGAGATCAGACTACTCTTTACCAACATCTGATTACTGAAAGAGGATGATTGCCCCTTCCTGAATTATTGATCTTCATACTGACCCAGGAAAACTCTCAGTGGCTAAGCAGCAGTCACGCTACTCACATAGGCAAAAATGCAGCCCTTGATGTATTGAGGCCTCCAGTACAGTACGAGAACCCTTGAGGGAAGCTGCTAAATCATCCTGTCCAGCTTCTAAAAGCCAGAAAGCTTGGGGCTTTTAAGGAGTCTGAGGTAGGAACACCTCCCCATCCCCCCAAGTCCTTATCAAATAACTTACAAAGTTTAATAAAGTGCAAAGAACACTGAAGTCACCAGTCAATCCCAAACTCTCTTTGACCTGCAGGATGACCTTGGCTGAGGTGACAGCCTGGTGCAGGTGGTGGTATTCCTTGATCTGTCTGACCCGCTCCTTGATCCAATCCTTTTGGACGTGGCCATTCACAGAACACATGATCTGGAGTTCTTGAACCAGGTCACTGTATTTATTCACAAAGTCCTTGAAGATGACATCGACTTCTGCAAAGGTGACGTCTCCTGACTTCAGATTCTGATAAAGTTCAATGAACTTTTGGTGGCAAGGAGAATACACATAATCATACGCCTCTTCGAGGAGTATGCACCGCTCTGGTTCCTCCTCGGGCTCACTCAGCACCTCCAAGGCCTCTTTCCAGAAGATCTGGAAGATGTGACTGTCTTTTAACAAGTCAACCTTTCCAGCCATTTCTCGGACCTTGGGGCTCAGGTTGTAATGTGTTCTCCACTTGGAGGCTGAGGAGGTGGGCAGGCTCACAGTCATGGCTTCATTTAATCTTTTACTGCTGAGGTCTTCCTGGTGTCTTGTGCCAATTTCTTCAAAATCTACTTTGGAAACCATAAGAAAATGTCAGAAGTCAAACCTCTAACCACACGATCATTTTACTTACTTTCCCAGTATCTACTCTCTTCACTTCTCTAAGAAAACTCAGGTGAATACAGCTGCTGGGATTTTTTTCTCAGTAAGAATTCAAAGGTCTTTGACCTCCCCCTTGGGCTTGTTCATCAATTTTCATGATAAAGAAAGCGTCTGGTAGAGATGACAGTTCTAAAACATGCATTTCTTTTTACTCCCTCCCAAAGCCCACTCCAGTAACAGAACAGAAATTGATTTTAGTAAACTGGCAAGGATGGGAAGAGTAGAAAAGGAGATGACAGCAACAAAATTTTGTAAGTCGAAAACCAACTGTGCCAGTGGTGAAGGACTCATACGGCCTGAGGACGTGGAATCCTGAGGTCGCAGTGGGGAAAGCCGGGAGTCAACATGTTTACATCCCAGGACTCCCTAGAAGCACACACACTGCATGCTCAGGACACTGGAAATCGGGAGGTGGTAATGAAGTAAGGAGGGTGGGCTTCAAAGTCGGTTTAAGAAGTGGTCCAGTAGGTTGATCTTCACCCCCACCCCATGAGGCAGCAGGTGACCACCCCTTGTCCACCCTGGCAAGCTACAGGTGGTTTGTTTTCTAGAGGTTAACACAGAGGATCTCTGGATTGGAGGTCACAGAGACACAGCAGAATTCAGGCATGTGCTCAGGACACTGGAAATCGGGAGGTGGTAATGAAGTAAGGAGGGTGGGCTTCAAAGTCGGTTTAAGAAGTGGCCCAGTAGGTTGATCTTCACCCCCACCCCATGAGGCAGCAGGTGACCACCCCTTGTCCACCCTGGCAAGCTACAGGTGGTTTGTTTTTTAGAGGTTAACACAGAGGATCTCTGGATTGGAGGTCACAGAGACACAGCAGAATTCAGGCATTTCCAACACGCTTGCTCAAGAACCTAACAAAGGACATGCGCTATTCGATCTCAGCAGCAAGAAAGAGAAAGACCCACGTCACAAGAGAGGAGGAGGAAGGAGGAGAAACACACTAAAATTAGGGCAGGGTGAGCACAGGCGCCCCGGGGATGGAGAACCCACCAGCCCTCTCCTCCCTCTTGGCTCCCAGAAACCTGGCAGCCAGGCCTGCAGCAGGGCTCCAGGCAGGAGACCGGACACCTGAGCAGTCCAAGAGAAGACCTCACTGGCCAGCTCCAAGCCTTGTCGCAGCCCCCCACGGGGTGGCACGTGGTCCAGAAGCCTGACCCACACTCTCAGTTTCCAGTCCATCTGTCAGGCCTCTTTCAGTAAAAAAGAATCTCCAGACTGAGGAGGAAAATTTTTGACATGGAAAGTGGAGATCAAAACAAACCAACAGATAAAAACTTGGAGGAGACAGGAAACTATGCAAGGGGAACAAAGAAGAAAATTTCTACAACAAAAATATAAAAAATCTCAGAGAGACAAGATACTGCAACCATGAACAATGACAGGACAGTACAAAAGAAGGATCATTCAGATAGAGAAAAAGAGTTCCTTTAAATTAAATATATATATGAGAGCCGAAATAAAAAATTCAATGGAAGATCAAGTTCTGAGGAAGTCTCTCAAAAAACAGAGATGGAAAATGGGAAAGAAAAATTATGAAAGTTAGATGACCATTCTGGCAGGTCCAAATCAAATCAACGTGAATTCCTGCAAGAGAAATAATTCAGTAATTCAAGAGAATTTTCCAGAATGCAAGAACTTAGATTTGTAGATGAGAAAGACCTACATTTTAAAGCTCAATAAAGTAGATGGAAAATAGACCCACGCCGAGTCACATTATTATGGAAGTTCAGAATACTGGAGATAGAAAGATCTTAAGAGCTTCCCGAGGCAGAAACTACGTCACACGCAAAAGATCAGTAATGAGTACTGCCTCGGACTTCTCAACAGCCACCCTGCAGTGACAACGAAGCAGCAACCACTCAAATTTGGGAGGAAAACGATTTCCTCTCTGTAATTCCATACCTCGCCAGAGGACCAATCTGGTGCAAAGGCAGACATTTTTAAGCATGCAAGGAATCAGGAATTCACCCCTATGTCCCCTTTCTCAGGGAGGTAACCGAAGACAGGTTCAACCAAAACACAGGCATGAGAGGGAGCATGTCACGGATTCAGGGACCAGATCTTGCCTGAGAGAGAGGCAAAGGCGGACCTAGGGGTGGAGGCAGATTCGAGGGCTACACTTCCAGCCCAAAGATCCAGTGGGTTGTCTTGAGAGGAAATTCAAAGATCCAATGGGTTGCAACTCTTGAGTTTGGGATTGAATTAGAAATAAAAACAGTGAATACAATGCCTACAACAAGAGAAAGAATGTAATTCTACTGAAAACAAAGTTTGTGTAAGAAATGTAAAATGGTCACGGTCTATTTCGTGGTTCATTTAGAACTTACACAGTCGGGGTGATCTGAACCCTGAATAGTGATCCAACTCAGATCATGTGCTTGGGAGGAGCGGGATGGAGAGGTGCGCGTGCAGGGCACAGACTGGAGAAGCAGAGCCCTAAACCCGCATCCTCCACATGCAAGTGGGTAGGTAATGCTGACACTGGGAATGAATACTCAGGAGTCATGTAAGCATGTTGTTTAAAGGTATGGAGGTAAGTACCAAAAAGAATCGAAAATGAGTGAGGCTGATTCTCCATGGCAAATGCACGTATACCTTTGTTAATTTTTTTAAAAAAGCCTCCCCTCCAAAGTGAAGCCCTCCTGCTGGGGTCCGCTTTTACTGCGTTTTCCTCTAACCGCTCCTCCCCAGACCCCTCTGGTTTGCTGACTTCGATTCCTCGGAATACCACCTTGGATCAGGTGAGTCACTTCCCCGCACAGCTTCAGGAGGCTGTCCACATATCTACGCTCTTTCTTCAGAAAAAGCAGTTGTTCCTTCCTCCAGTCCAGCATCTCCTTCATGTCACATTTTTTCTCTTGGGCAGAAAGACTTTCTCTCACTGGAAACAACAGCAGCAAAGGAACCCAATAGGGTGAACACGTGCACTGTTTCCCGTGGCAGCTGGTTTCTTCCTCCTCCCGCGACTCCCCCTGCAACCCCCGCTCCCCCACACAGCCACGAGGAGGACAGTGGCCAGGAGGGCTCTGCGCACGCCACTCCCTCAGGACGGCCAAGCCGCGTGCTCAGCAGCGGGGAACAAACACCAAGCAGGCATTCTTACTTTGCCATTATTTCATCACTTTCCCATAATTTTCCTGAAATTTGGAAACACCCCCTATCAACTCACTGGCAGGAAGAGCTACTCACTCTACAGACTAAAGAGGTCACCTCTTTACAAAGGCACACACGCCAACAGAACACTCTCCTCCTGCTCTTCCGCGGTAGCCAGAAGTGCGCATCTCAACTTGACACTCACTTAACTGCCACATGTCGAGAAATTGACTCATGTGCGTTACGATCAGCTCCATTTGTCCAACTAAGACCATTCCATTCAGGAGTTCGCCAGCAACTTTTGTGAACACCTGGGTAGCAGTAGCCATCAGCTTCTTGCCATCCTCTGTAATATGTGCTAATATTTTCTCATCAGTTCCTGATCAAATTAAGAACACAGTTAGAACAGTGGACTCACTGCTTCCTGCCTCGTTGTGAATGCGGGAATTCCCAGGAGCTCCAGCCGTCCCGCCCCGACGGCCGCACAGCATGGGCAGCAGTCGGTCGGTTTTCCCAGTTGTGCCCATCCCTCCACTCGATCCTGATTCCACCCGCGCGTTCAGGTCTCACCAAATTCCTCTCCTGAATGACTTCCTTGTTCATGAAATGAGTCCCCCAGGGGCCAAAATCGCCCAGGAGAACCACACTGCTGAGACTTTAAAACCTGTGCCCCTTCAGTGTACTGAATATACGTCTTAGACTACATCTCCTCTAAAAGTCCCCCATCTTGAGAATCCCCGCAGCAGCAGAACAAACTGCGCCAGGGAAGCAGTCGTACCCAGCCAAGACTATGGAGATGGTTTTAAGGAGGCATTTTTGTAGCATGTGGAAACAGAAACATCAATGTGATAACTTTATATTCTGCACATCTTGGCTATCTTGCAAAACCTGGAATGTGAATTTTAGGATTAAATTAGACAACAGATTTTATTTTTCCTTTTTGTCTTTTTTCGTGACCGGCAACGGGACCGCAACCGTCAGTGTCATGCCCAGCCAGTGAGCAGACCGGTCTCTATATGGGATCCGAACCCTCGGCGGGAGCTCTGCCGCATTCCCAAGCGCCGCACTCTACCGAGTGCGCCACCGGGCCAGCCCTAGACAACAGATTTTTAAAATATGCTTAATTTAACCACCAGAAGATTTCTCTCCTGCAATTATCCGAGTAGTACAGTCTTATGAGAGGATCAAGCTTATCTGTACCATTAAAAAAAGAAAGAGCAGCTTTGTTTATAATTGCAAAAACATGGAAGCAACCAAGTTGTCCTTCACTAGGTGAATGGACATACAATGGACTATTACTCAGTGATAAAAAGAAGTGAGCTATCAAGCCATGAAAAGACACGGAGGAACCTTAATGCATACTACTAAGTCAAAGAAGCCAGTCTGTAAGGCTACATATAATATTACAATGATAAGACATTCTGGAAAAGACAAAACTAAACAGGAGAGAGTAAGGGAGGTGGAGCACAGAGGATTTTTAGAGCAGTGAAACTATTCTGTATGTTATTGTGATGGTGGATATGTGACATGCGTCTGTCAAAACCCACGGAAGAGTGAGCCCTTGTGTAAACTATGGACATTAGTTAACAATAATGTACCAGTACTGGCTCACCAGCTGTAACAATGTGCCACACTAACGCAGGACGTTAGCAGCAAGGAAAAACTGCACGTATGATGGGGAGAGATACATGGGAAATCTCCATACTTTCTGCTCAGTTGGTCTATCAGCTTAAAACTGCTATAAAAAGTCTACCAATTAGAAAAAACACAAGTATGCTCTTTTCAAGTGAGTAGCTTTTACTAATGTACATAGCACTGGCATCTCAATGATTTTATTCTGACCCCAGAACTATCCTGACATTGTAAGGAGCTTAGCTTTCTACAACAGCTCCAGGTGTCTGTTGAAACTAGGGCTTGGAATCGTCTAACCTGGAAGCTTTAGTTCCAGGTCCAGAGCTTTCCCACTGTAAGATATTAGGATAATGCATATCTCCCCCTCTTAGACCACAAACTACGTGAGACAAGGGAGGTGCAGGGAGGGCTAGGGGACTGGACAGGACTTAGTTTTGTTCAGGTCAGCAGTACTGGGATGGCCATTCTATGCTGATCTCAAAGAGTGGGTTTGAGAGTGAGATGCACTTGGGTTTGGATCCAGTTCTTAATGGTTATCTTTGAGACCTTGGGTAAGTCACACTGCGATCCACACTTCTATTTCCTCATCTGAAAATTGGGGACCTTGAAGAGGACTTCCAAAAAGGACACTGTGTCAGCACAGTCTCTGGTGCACAGTGGGCATTCAGTGAAAGGTGGCTTTTAGTTCCAGTTATTATTTGCAATGCAAGATGCCCTGAGCCTTGCGGGGTCCCTCCATCCAATCTCCTTCCTTGCTCAAACATCAGCCCATCCCAATTGAGTGTCAGGTCCAATTTCCTGCTCCCTTCTACTCCCCGAGTTCAGGAGGACACCAACTTCATAGAGCTGATGTTCCCAGCATCCCCTAAACATACCACACAACTTGAAGATATGCTTGACATCTGGCCACGTGAGCAGGTGTTTAAAAACCTTATCCGAGTCATCCACAGGTTCCCCATTGCTTCCAGGCCAGGACTTAGTGATCACAGCAGACACAAGTGTGCCACATTTCCGCAAATCATGATATGAGATTACCTCAAGGATACTGGTCTGAGACTATAAGAAAATTAAGAGGAGAATTTGTAAGTTTTTTATTGGTTTGTTTTTAAATAACAGAAGTAAATTACCACCCAATAGCTTTTCATCTACTGTAACTAGTTTTACAAGGCCTCAAAAAAAAAAAGGCAAAATAGTAAAATATTAACATTTCTTAGAGCGTTTCTGTTTCCCTGTGTCCTCTCCTTAAGCAATCAGCAACAGACCAAAACAAGGCACAGCACACACCCCCTCCGTGGGCATACCGCCAGTTTCTACATGGTTCCTGGACTTGCATATCATGAAAAAAATACTAAAAATGAGTAAACCTTTAATCCATCATATATGTTATGTTCCTAAGCCATAATTCTTGGAAAGACTGCCTATAAATACCACATACATTTTAATTCTCTGATACTCCACCAAGAAACAAAATGTTTTTCTTCATTATTGCAGAAATCAGTAAAAAACACAGGGTTAATTTATAATAGATACTTTCTGACATTTCAAAGGATAGAAGAAAACCTTATCTAACAACATATAAAAAGAATTATACACCAATGCCAAGTGGGATTTATCCCAGGAATTAAAGGTTGGTTTAACATTAAAAAACCAGTTAATATAAATCATATCAATAAAAAAATTGCATGATCATTTCAAACAGACACAGAAAAAGCATTTGACGAAGTCCAACTCCCTTTTATGATTAAAAAAAAAAAACACTAAACAAATTAGGAATAAAAGGGGACTTCCTCAATCCGATAAGCCACATCTATGACAAATCCACAGCTAACACCATACTCAATGGTGAAAAACTGAAAGCTTCCCCCTAAGACCAGGAACAAAACAGGGAGGTTCACTTTCGTCACTTGTATTCAGCATGGTAGTGGATGTTGTAGCTGGAGAAATTAAATAAGAAAAAGAAATACAGGCAATTTAGATTGGAAAGGAAGAGGTGAAACTATCTCTACTCACGGATGATGTGATCTTATATATTACAAAATCTTAAAGAATAAACACATACAGACACTATTAGAGCTAATAAACAAGCTCAGCAAAGTTGCAGGATACAAGGTGCGAGAAGCAGGTGTTATTTCTATACACTGGCAATGAACCATCCAAAAATGAAATCAAGAAAATTCCAGTTACAACAGCATCCAAAAGAATAAGGAACTTAGAAATACATTTAATGAAAGAAGTGCAAAACTTATACTCTTGAAATTATAGAATACTACTGAAATAAATGGAGAAACATCCCATGTTCACAGAGCATAAGACTTAACATGGTTCAGATGGCAATACTCCCCAAACTGATCTACAGATTCCCTGCCATCTCTATCACAATCCAGCTGACTTCCTTGTAGAAATCGACAAGCTGATCCTAAAATTCTTATGGAATTTCAAGGGACCCAGGATAGCCAACACAACCTTGAAAAAGAGAATAAAGAAAAGACTCACATTTCGCAATTTCAAAACTTACTAGAAAGCAGTGACAGTCAAGATAGTGTGATACCTATATAGGACAGGCATACAGATCAGTAAATAACGTCAGGAGTCCAGAAATAAACCCATACAACATTTGTGGTTAACCGATTTTTGACAAGAATGCCAAGAACATTCAGTGGAAAAAGTACAGTCCCTTCACGAAACAGTGCTAGGACAGCTGAACATCCACATGCGAAAGAACGAAGTTGGACCCTTACCTCACACCAAACAAAAAAAGTAGCTCAAAATGCATCAGAGGCCTAAATGGAAGAGCTAAAACTATTAAACTTCTACAGGAAAACATACGAGTAAATCTTCATGACCTAGGATTTGGCAAAGGATTCTCTGACGCCAAAAATACGGGCAGCAACAACAGAATAGTTATGTTGAACTTCATCAAAATTAAAAACTTTTGTGCTTCAAAAGACGTCTTCACAAAAGTGAAAAGACAACCCATAGAATGGGAGAAAATACTTGCAAATCATCCATCTGACAAGGGACTTTATGTGGAATACATAAAGAACTTTCACAACTCAATAAAAAAAGGCAAATAACCCACTTAAAAAATAGGCAAAAGATCTGAATAGACATCTCGCCAAAGAAGATATAGAAATAGCCAATGAACATACAAAAATACTCTTGATATCATTAGAAATCAGAGAAATGCAAACCAAAACCACAATGAGACACCACTGCACACCCACTAGGCTGGCTGGAATCAAAAGGTTAGACAACACAAGTTGCAGAGGATGTGGAGGAACTGGACCCTCACACCTGCTGGTGGGAGCAGAAACGGTGCAGCCACTGCAGAAATCGATGTGACAGTGTTTCAAACAACGGAACACAGAGCTACCGCATGACTCAGCAGTTCCATTCCTGGGTATATATATACCCAAGAGAAATGAGAATGTATATCCACACATAAAGGTGTACATGCATGTTTATAGCAGCACATCTATCATCGCCAAATACATTTCCCAAACAGGGGAGGCTGGTCACCTGGCAGGCTGTGCTCACAGCTTCAATGACACACTTCTCGAAGCTCCTGGCCACACTGTCCTCTAAGCCTGCGGTATCCCAGCAAGTGCTGCAGTAGGCAGAGATCTGGGACAGAGGCTTCTCCTGCAAAAATGGAAGGGGAGATTTCAAGAGATTTTGGATGGTGTGTTTTTTTGTTTTGTTTTGTTTTTAAAGATGACTGGTAAGGGGATCTTAACCCTTGACTTGGTGTTGTCAGCACCACGCTCTCCCAAGTGAGCCATGGGCAGGCCTGGGATGATATGTTCTAACAGGGGATGAAAGTGCCCTGGTTATTTTTACTTTCCCACCATTTTACCAGTTTCCCACAATTTTAACCTTCTCTCCACCCCATGCTAAGCATGTCCTCCGTGCCCCCTACCATGGAACCAGCAAGGCTAAAATTAAGAGTTTCTCTTCTTTCTCTGCGGAAAAAGCACCCAGCATGGCAGTTTGCAAAAACAGACACATTTTGTGAAATAAGTCATTTTTCCTTGCTTCTTTTTTCCTAAAAAAAAACCATTTAATAGTTTCATATAAGACTCATATCTTGCAAAAATGAATTTCCCTAGAATCACAGGCCTCTATTCAAAATGAAGATCATTTTTATGTTTTCTCCACTTGTCACTGTTTCATGCAGCCCCTGTCACTGACAGGCAATACTGGGAGCTACAGCACACGGGAGGGCTTCATGTTGTATGTGGCTAGGGTCCCGTGATGGCAAGATCTGGTTCCCTTATTCTTCTCTGGAATATCACAATGAAGCTCAGAAACATTATTCTGGGGTCAAACTAACAAGGGTGGATCAGAAACAGCAATACAAGGTCATGGTTTATCCCAGGCCCTGCAGAGTGAAGCTGTGTGTTCAAAAGCACCACTCATATCTCTTGGTTGTTGCTAAGGGTCTGGTCTTATCCAGCTTTCCCTCACCCCGAGCAGAGCGTCTCCTGACTTGCCACACCTGTTGGAGCCTCCCTTCCATATCGCCCAGCAGCGCCTCCTTCCAGCCGTGCTCCGCAGGGAAGTCAATTTCCACCAGCCGCCTCCAGACCTGCAAAACCCACACACAGGTGACAGCTGAACACTATGATGTGGTCCCATGAAAAAAGAAAGACCGACAGACCGTCAGATCCTACAAGAGCACCGGCTATGATGACACCCGGCCTTCATCCCATCTCTGTCTCTGTCACTCGAAAGCGGTGTCAGTGGCAATGCCTGGCAACCCCCCTCAGCCTTGGACAACCAGGGCTCTGACTGGACAGTAGCCACAACAAGCCTTTCCACTGTGCACCTGCTTTTTATTCTGAAAGGATTTCCCTCCAATGTTTTATTCTGAAAACTTCAGAATAAAACCTTACAAAAAGTTGCAAGAGCCGAACCACACCCATACCCTGTCAACAAGAGTCCCAGGCTGTCGACACTGAACACAACTGCCTCTCTCTCCTTTGTGCTCTTTGCGCTCTCTCCATAAACAACCATTCTCTTTGCTGAGCCGTGTGAAGGTAGTCGCGGACATCACATGTGGCCCCTAAACATGCGGCAGGCGTCTCCTGTCACCACACTCTGCTATATGACCAAGCGTCACCTGAAGGACAGTTAGCGTGGAGAGGACACCACCCTCCAAGAGGCGATCCCCACTCACATTCCTCCAGCTGTCCACCTAATGTCCTGACTGTTTGGATCAAGGATCCAACCCAGGGACAAGCACCGCATTCAGTTATCACACGGCTTTTCTGGGAGAGTTCCTGGCCATTTCTTTGTTCTTCTGTAATGTTAACAATTTTGAAAAGTTCAGGCAGACTGTATTGTAGACTGTCTCTTGACCTGATTATTTCATAATTTTTCTATGATCAGATTCAGATTAAAATTTTTCTGGCGGGAACACTATTAGGTTGAACCACATGAAAACGCACTTTTTGTAGGTCAGGCGATGTTGAATATCTGCACCTTCCCACTGCCACGCCTCATGTGCTTTGGGGATGCCACTGTCCCCTCAGAGCCTTGTGCTAAGAGGCTGATGAGACCTGCTGGCGCCTCGGGCCCCTTCTCCACCATGAGAATGAGCCTGGCTTCCAGAAGCATCAGTCCACGTCCATCTGCCCAAGCCCCGGAGAGAACAACTGCACCTGCCCTAGAGTGGATGTTTAGTTACATTTTCGTTATTTATTTATACATATTTTACCATTATTAGTTAATTTAACTTAGAATCATTCTCTCATGTCAGTACATCAATAATTGTCTTTAGCTCATAACTTAATGCTTGGGGGATTATATGTTATTCATTTAGAATCTTACAGTAATATTTAGTAATGCAATCTGGTTTGGGTGGGAATTAAGCCTGGCAGTGTGAAACTTCATGCAGCAATCAGAAGATTTTCTGTATCAAATCCCATCACAGTTCTTAGTCCTCAGCTGTTTCTCTGCAGCCACCTGTCCAGCACCCCTCTCGCCAGACATCCTGCCACCGCCCACCTTCTTGTGGTTGGTTTCTCTTTTCCTCACATTCAGATCAGTTTTGCCCAGTTTTCCTTCCAAACAGCTCTTCCCTTCATCTTTTTCTTCTGTTTCCAATGTCATAAACCCAACTCATAACTGTAGCACCGAGACAGACCCCAGACGTCCCCCTGCGAGCCCTGCCTTGGAGTGACTTTCCAACACGGCTCCTCACCACTGCCCACCAACACAGGGACCGCTGGCTGATCCGGGCGGCTGCCACGCAGAGCAGCAGAGAGACATGGGAGGGCTGTGCACCCAGCCACCAGCCTGTGGCCACGACTCTCCCGCAGTGATCACGATGGGTCACAACCCTGTCACAGCCCTACTCAAAAGCCTTTAGCAGCTTCTCTGCTTTCAGCAACACTCACCTCAATCTCCTCAGAGTAAGTAAACATGACACTTGAACTCCACCACGTACTCTGGAACATTTTCTTTCTGAAAACGCTCTGAAGCCAAGTTCTAGTGGTGGCAAGAGTCCGCTGGAAGGCTGTTTTGACCACATTTTTCTCAGCATCACTCCCCTGCCCTCCGGCTGAGTCCTATGATCACACGAGAGAGAAGGCTGAGTCGTCCTCTGCGGTGGGACACCACACCCTGCCTCTCCTCTGGCACTCATGGGTGACGCTTGGGAAGTAGCTACACTGAAGGGACACACAGAGACCTCGCCAGAAGCCCAGATTTTAAAACACCTTAATTTCCCCAGAACTTTCTGGGCTCACTGTGAAGGTGGGCAATACAGAAGAAAGGCAGAGAGAGAAGGGACAGTGCTGACACCCTCTGGTGACGTCCCCACACAGCAAAAGTGGGGAGTGGTTGGGTTGGGCTGGTCTGGTCTCTGCCCTGCCAATGAGCAGGCTCCAGAGTGAGAGTGACTGCGCCCCCTGCAGGACGGGTGAAGAACCCCAGATGGGGTGCCCTGCAGACTCCCAGGGCCCCTGCTCCTTGGTGACAGGAGACAGCCAGTCTGGTGGCCGAGAGGTAGACCTACATCCCTTCTCATCGATGCTTTCTTCCACGGGGCAGAACAAAATCTCCTCCACCACCTCACCCACAGAAAAAGCCCTGCCCCCGGGGGTCGAGACCCCAAGTGGCCTGCCCCTGCCCATCTGCACATTTACTGGGAAGCAAACACACGGCTCAGGCACAGGCCCTTCTCACACGGAGGCCGCTCCTGAGCTGTGTTAGTGTGTGTCCTTTTTCTTAAACACAGCCCCCAAATTGTGTAAGGACCACACCCACAAAACCTGGATCTGCTCATGTCCCTCCCTGGAAGCTCCTGAGAACCACCACATGGCCCTCCGCCTGGAGGCCAGGGAGAGGTGGTACCAAGCAGACGCGGTTCCTACTTTGAGGGAGGAGCTGACCGTGAGAGGCAGGGATGAACGGTCAACAGACAGATGGTGTCTTCCAGGCATACAAAAGGGGTGGAGGAAGGCACTGCGTGAAAGACGAGGAGACCCACTGGCCCAATGAGAGGGGGCCTTTAGGGGCAGGAGTGACTAAGACACCGGAGAGCGGGCAGGACAATGTGACATGCTGGCCCCGGCTTAAGGTTCCTGAATGGCAGTGCACTTTCCAGAACAATCCAGAAGGGTGTGGGTGCATGTCCCTTGTGATCTGCCCTGCCCACAACTTGGTTCCATCCTCAGGCATCACCATAACTTGAATGATGGCTCCAGCCACAAGTAACTCCTATTTTGTGTCCCCTGCACCCAAGCACAGGGCTGTGCAGAGACCATCAATAATCCTGAAGCAAAGGCACAACCCTACGGCTGAAAACCGACTCTAGAACCTTAAACTGTGTTCCTGCTCTCGCCACCAAGTGTCCAGTCAATCCTGCAACCCCTTATACCAGCATCCAGCCAAAAAGTTTATAAACACTTGCTGTGTATATATATATATATATATATATATTTTTTTTTTTTAATTTTTTTTGTGACCGGTAAGGGGATCGTAACCCGTGGCTTGGCATCGCCCGCACCGCGCTCAGCCAGTGAGCGCACTGGCCATCCCTATATAGGATCCGAACCCACAGCCTCGGTGCTACCAGCACTGCTGCGCTCCCAGCGCCGCACTCTCCTGAGTGAGCCATGGGGTCGGCCCTATATTTCTGTTTTAATTTTAGTCTTTCAAAGTTTTTTTTGTTTGTTTTTCTGTTTTTGTTTTTAATGGCACAGGTAGAGAATTTTGACCATAATGTGGGTAAGACTAATCTGTGATCCCAACCAACATTTAAGATAGTTATTTCTGCAGAGAATATACCCTAAATAATGGACAAATTTCTTTTTTTTCTTATTTTTTTGTCTTTTTTGCGACCGGTAAGGGGATCGCAACCCTTGGCTTGGTGTGGCCCGCACTGCGCTCAGCCATTGAGTGCACCGGCCATCGCTATATAGGATCCGAACCCATGGTGGGAGCGCTACTGCGCTCCCAGTGCCTCACTCTCCCGAGTGCGCCACGGGGACAGCCTGACAAATTTCTTAAACACAGTTTATTTGGAAGTTGGCACCTGCCTGTGATGGTTTAAACAGCACCCACTTCAGGAGAAACTTTCATCTCACTGACAAAATTTATTATTAAAGTTTGTCTGCAGCACTTTAAAGAAGAAAAACTGAAAGGAATCAGTTTAAAACATAGACTTAATTATTTTCTATCACTAAAGTGACAGTTCTGACTAGTAATACGTTAAAAAATAAATGGTCAGTCTAAATATAAAATCATCCATAAACTCAAGTAGGTGACACTGCACAGCAATGATAGAGAAGGAACACAGGGGTCACATGGACAGATCTGAGCCGTGATGCTGAGTGAAGAAAGCCAGACACAAAAAAGTTGAGAGATACGTGAAACCTACCTGCAGTGGTGGGAATCAGGACACTCGCAACCTCTGGCAGTGGTGCGTGAGAGGGGTGCAGAGGAGCCGGGGTGCCCTATGGCCTGACAGGACATGGGGTGCAGGGCATGCCTGGGTACAGAGGCACGGGCTGCGACTATGCATGTGTGGACCCTGCTAGTGCGTTTAAGTTACAATGTAAAGAAAAAAGCTCAAGTGGGAAACTGCATTTGTGGACAAGCATTTTGGGGAGTTAGGGTCCCCACAGTCCTCTGTGAACAACGGATTCAAGGGAAAAGAAAGGCCACCTCATCAGGGAGGCCTCGCCTGGCCTCCTGGCCACCCGCTCCAGCTCTGCAGTTTCCCCACGGTCATCTGATGGGCCATACATTAACTACCCCCACGTAAGCCCAAGGCAGGCCAGAGCGTGGACTTTGGTTGCTATAATATCCTCGATGCTTAGAACAGAACCTGGCACCAAGCCAGTACCCAATACATGTTTGATGACTGTATCAATCACGCCATCGCATTCCTGCCATCCTGGAATTTTTCTACCTTATCCTGGGTCCAATATTATGTGTATTAATTCCGCTTACCCCTGGAGGTTTAAGTATAATAATTCTGCAAACAATCTCAGCAGCTAAGGCAGGCATCTCATACAACTTTCGGTCTTTTGTGAGGCTGCAGATAGTTTCATGGAGTTTTTGGCACACAGTCAAGTAGGACGATGGCGAGGTCTCTGCAAAAATCCTACGCCACAAAGAGTGAAGAGGAAGCACTGAGGTCACTTAGGAGAATCGAGAAAACCCACTATCCACGACCAGTCCCTTCCCTTTAAAATACCCACAAGTAAGCCATTTATTTGACCTCATCTAAGTTGATGTCAGGACAATTTCTATCAGTCTTGAGCTTGTGACTAAGATAAAGAGGAAACAAAGCCCTCATGTTTTTTCTCTGCAGTCTGAGCTGTTCTAACAAAAGCAAGTTAAAATATCTCCAAGTGTGTATTTCTAAACATTAAAAAACAACGTAAATTTGAGAAAATATTTGTAAAGATACAAGGAGAGGAGAGAACGAGGAAGAAACCCGGAGGAACATGCAGTAGGGCAACCCCTTCCCTCCGTGCAGCCGGGTCTCACGCTCCCCACCCGCCCGGTGACCGCGCTGGGCGCTGGTGAGTCCCTGAGCACAGGCACAGAAGGCAGGATGAGAAAAAAACCACAGGGCAACTGTGATGCAGTGTTGGGGGGTCGCTGAAACCACAGGTGCTTGGCACCAGTGGAGCTGTGGCACTGCCACCTCTGTCCCTAACAGCCCAGGAGTCCAGGTGAGGTAGCAGTGGACATGCCTGAGCCTGGGAAAACACCCGCCACTCACTGGTCCATTTCTGTTGTTCTGCATTCTGCGCAATGCCCCCTCAAGTGCTGGAGATCACACAAATTTGCAGGAACAAATGATTTCAGATAATATACAGCAACCTTTGATTTTTATTTTAAACTGAACTGATTTGCAAAAAAAACGAATCAAGACTAAATGTTAAAGAAATGCAGGACACCAAACAAATATGCAATGTGATGATGATCATTTAGAAACAGGTGAAAAATGTATAGAAAAAAGACCAGAGGAAAATAAACCAAAATAATAGCAGCTGACATCTATTATTTCCCCATTAAAAGAAAACCAGATGGCTAGACTGTTGACATGAAAAGGGGCTCTCTACTGACTGATGTCCTTCCTATCACACCAGCTAATGTGGGACACTGACAGTCAACAGGGGACAATCACAGGACACCTGAGCCACACGGAAGACAGAGGCCACGTTTGGCTCTTCGACTTACTGGTTCTGATACATATCCAGGAGGTGCAACAGCATTTTAAAAATATTCTCAACATCCTAGAGCAGTGAAGCAAAGAAAAATAGGAAAAAAGATTTAATCATGACACCACTGTCTTTGCTAAAACAGAGCTGAAAAAAAATCCAACATAGATAAGATATAACTATTAATTTTTTCCTTCCTAATAAGTGTTAAAGTGCTCAAATATTAATCTTATATCTTACATAAATAAAATTCAGGATTTAAAATTGTACTATTTTCTCTGCCTAAAAAATGTGAAAGACAGCATCTATGAAGTGTATCACTCTCACGGTAACTTCTAATCCTGCCTTGCATGATCATGAATAACAAAGCTATTGTTTCCTTGAATTCTATTTACTGAAACAGAATAAATACAAGGAAATCAACCTTTAGCCTTTTTTTTTTTTTTTTAAAGATGACTGGTAAGGGGATCTCAACCCTTGGCCTGCTGTTGTCAGCACCACGCTCAGCCAGTGAGCGAACCGGCCATCCCTATATAGGATCCGAACCCGCGGCCTTGGTGGTCTCAGCACCGCACTCTCCCGAGTGAGCCACGGGCCGGCCTAACCTTTAGCCTTAAGAAATAATGACCTCTTCCGACTCTCCCATTTCTCAGAGCTTCACACTGTTCACTTTTCAGAAAAGAAGAACCATAGCTCTTAATGTTTAGTTTTTAACCTGCTCTTCTAAGCAAGCGCTCCAGAGCCTATCCCAGGTGACAAACCTGATTTGGGTTAGAGATTTCCCGAAATCCTTGCAGTCGGTAGTACATCCCTAGAAAACAGTCCAGGACACGAGCAGGGACATGACTCAAGTAATCAGTGAAGTTTTCCATGTAGGGAACCAAGTTACTCAGAGGCAGCAGACTGAACCAGGATCTGAAGAGATACTCATCTACTTTCAGCAAGTGTTTCTTCTTTTCCATCAGCTGAAGCAGTTGATTCCTGTATCAGAGAAAACAGGAGCAGAAAAAGGCGGCAATGAGGTCCGTAACGCAGACTGAGTTAAGTAAAACAATGCTAGAAGGGATCTAGAAAGTTCAGATGTTAAAAATGACTTACACGCGAGCCGGCCCGGTGGCGCACTGCTACAGTGCGCCGCTTGGAAGCGCGGTGGCGCTCCCGCCGAGGGTTCGGATCCCACAAACAGACCGGTTCCCGCTCACTGGTTGAGCGAGGTGCGGGCGCAACACCGAGGGTTGCAGTCCCGTTGCCGGTCCTGGTCCGGTATGGGCGCGACACTGAGGGTTGCAATCCGTTGCCGGACACGAACAAAGGAAAAAAAAAATGACTTACATGCTATGTGGGAAACAGAAATAGTGCATCAGAGGAGAGGCAGAGAAGAGCATATCAAGTTCACTAAGGTGGACGGAGATTGAGGACTCTATGCTGAGTGAAATAGCCAGGCACAAAAGGATAAGGACTGTGTGATTCCACTCACATGACGTCCACAGAGCTGTCAAAATCACAAGGATGAAAAGTAAAAGAGTGGGTGCCAGGGGTTGTGGGAGGGAGGAAAGGGGGTAGTGTTTCATGGGGACAGTTTCAGTTTTGCAAGATGAAAAAGTTCTGGAGATAGTGGTGAGGGTCGCACAAAAATGTGACTACAGTTAACACTACCGAACTATACACTTAAAATGGCTAAGATGGTAAATTGTATGTTGTGTATATTTTACCACAATAAAAAAAAAGAAGAATTCACCAAGAATTAGGCCTTTGGATGAATTACTAGTGAATGTCCTGGATCAAACAACCCAAGCGAGCTCAGCAAAGGTCCTTACACGATGCTGATTCAGTAACACCATATTGGAGACCTGAAAAGTTGACAACTGGCAAATAAATAAAGCAAGGTGCCACAGAAGTGACAGATATTATGTACAGTGTGTCGATGAAGGTTCAGTTCATGCTAAAGGCCACTTTCACCTGCAAGACAGGATCTTCAGGACCAGCAAGTGTTTGTCATGGTCCAGCACTAACAGCTAAATTTCTTCTAGATCATCTATGTGCCCTTGAAGGGCATTGAAAATATATATAATAATATAGATAATTCAGTTTGGCTTCAATTTCAAAAGGTTCCAATAATAGTGAAGAAACAATAATCTAATTTAGCTCACTGTTGTAACCCCTGAAAATCTATAAGCTGGCTCCCACTGCACTGGGGCAAGTGATGCAGGCAGATGGGACCTGGAATAGCGTCGACAAAAGACAAAGTAAACGGGGGAGGTTATCTGTGCTTGCAAATGAGTGATAGTATAATTTTTTCGTATCTAATTTTTATTTAATTCTTGTACTGAAATTTGATTTACAGTTTTTATTTTATAGACTTTGCTGTATGTCTCTTCTCTAAGAAATCTTTTCTGACCGCAACATGGGATTATTTAGATGTGTGATGTTAAATTTCCAAATATTCATGGATTTTACAGATATCAACTTGTTAGGGGCTGGCCCGGTGGCGCACTGCTACAGTGCGCCGCTTGGGAAGCGTGGCAGCGCTCCCGCCGAGGGTTCGGATCCC
>NW_007732148.1:71962-74014 GCF_000696425.1 Galeopterus variegatus
AAAAAAAAAAAAAAAAAAGATATCAACTTGTTAGCTCAACTGTGGTTAAGGAACATACATACTCTGCACGACTTAATGCTTTTCAGTGTACTGAGAGCTGATTTATCGCCCAAAATACAGTCTGTCTTGGAAGATGCTCATGTGCACACAAGAAGAGTGTGCACTCTGCTGCTGCTGGAGGGAGTGTCCTACAAGTGTCAGTCAGGTCTAGCTGGTCACAGCGTTGTTCTAGTCATCCGTATCCTTCATCCCATTTGTTCCACCCCTTACTGTGAGGGGAGGTAGAGTGCTCCAAGCAGAATTGCGGGTCTATCTGTGTCTCCTCCCAGCTCTGTCAGTTTCTGCTTAGGTTTCATCCTACCATCTTGGCGCTCAATTTCTATTCATCAGGTCTGCTTATTTTCCTTTGCTACTCCTGTTCTGACTTTTCTAATTGGCAAAATAATTTACTTTTAGTATCCCATTCTCTATCTTATTTAACTTTGAGTTCTGCTTCTACGTGTTACTTTTGCAGTGCATGATCTAGAACAGTAGTTCTTAACCAGGGGCTATTCCCCCCCATAATCCCCAGGGAACATCTGACAGTGTCTGGAGATGTGTTAGATTATAACTGGGGGATGGGGGACGGGGGACGAGACTACTGGCATCTTGTGGGTGGAGGCGAGGGATGCTGCTAAACATCCTACAATGCACAGGACAGCCCCACAACACAGAATAATCTAGTACAAAAAATTCAGTAGTGCTAAAGTTGAGAAAATATGCTCTACAGTTACAATATGCATTACTTTTTAAAAATTATCTAACTGTGGTAAAATAACATTTACCACTTTAGCAACTTTTAGGTGTACAGTTCAGTGTGTTAATTACATTTACACATGCACCCGATCTCCAGGACTCACTCCATCTGGCAAAACTGAAACTGTGCCCATTAAACACTAGCCCCATTCCTCCCCCCGTAGCCCTGGGAAACCCCCACTCTACTTTCTGTCTCTGATTTTGATACTCTAGGGAGGTCATATGAGTGGAATCACACAGTCTTTGTCCTTTTGTGACCGGCTTATTTACTCAGCACGATGTCCTCAAGGTCCATCCATGCCGTAGCATGTGTCAGGATGTCCTTCCTTTATAAGGCAGAATAATATTCCACTGTATGAACAGACCACATTTTGTTTATCCATTAATCTGTCAATGGACACTAGGCTGCTTCCACTTTCTGGCTGTTGAGAACAATGCTGCTGTGAACACGGGTGTGCACATGTCTCTTCAAGTCCCTGCTTTCAATTCTTTTCACTATACGTGCAGAGGTAAAATTTCTGGATATCTGGTAATTCTACATTTACTTTTTGATGAACCACTGCACTGTCTTCCACAGCAGCAGTGCACAGGTTCCAGCCTCTCCACATCCTCACCAGCACTTGTTACTGTCCCTCTCTCTCTTTTTCGTTTTTAATGGCAGCCATCCTAATGGCTATGAAGTGGTGTCTCACTATGGTTTGGATTTGCATTTTCCTAATTACTAGTGATGTTGAGCTTCTCTTCAAGTGTGCTTATTGGGCATTGGTATATCTTCTTTGGAGAAATATCTATTCAAGTTCTTTTCCCAATTTTAAACAATATGCATCTTTAACTATATGCTACCCTCAAAAAATTATTTCACAAACTACACAAGAACCTTACAACAGTATATTTCCAATGACTTCTGTACTCTCGTCATATATTTTACTTTTAAATATGATTCACATTATACACCTGATTAGCTGAGGGGTTCCCCCAAATCATCTCCTGATCAGACAAAGGAACCCCAAACCCCAGCCTCTGCAAAGGTGCTCACTACTCTCGTACTGTCACGTAAACAATCACTGTTTGGATAAGACAATCGCATTAGCCCGAAATGCCTCACCTGGAGGAAAGTTTGAAACTGTTTGGTAAAATGATAGAGTGAAAAAAATTAACAAAGTGAATATATTATCTTATACGTTTTATATACATATAATTATATTGCTTTATATATTTATTTTACATATAATTCTATAATGATTTATAATGTGATTT
>NW_007732148.1:74329-75379 GCF_000696425.1 Galeopterus variegatus
GGTCCGGTACGGGCGCAACACTGAGGGTTGCGATCCGTTGCCGGTCACGAAAAAAGACAAAAAGGAAAAAAAAAAAAGGGGGGGAAGATCCTTTTATTTGGGTCAGAGATGAGGATTATATATAGTGCCACATTCCTCTGCTATACACCAGCATTGCGCAAAGTTGTAACCGGCTTACAATGCACAAAGCCTCTGACCTAGCAGTTCTAACTGCAGGAATTTACCTCAGGGAAATAAGTAGACAGATAAAAATATAAGGATGCTTATCAAAGCATGCTTACAAAATGAAACTGCAGACACAATTCAAGTGCCCAGTAACAGAATTAGCTAAATAAAAGTTGGTATGTTCTTCAGATAGAACACTAAGTCATCATCAAAACAATGTCAGCATGTATTTACTGACATAAAAAGTTGTTTGCACAATACTGTTCAGTGAAAAAAGCAGGCTGTAAAACAGCAGATATCATCTGTTGTTGGTTAGAGCACATAAAACACCCACACATCCACATGTGGACAAAACTTGGGAACACGTGTGTCATGGCAATTCACAACAGTAATTATCTCTGGGACTGCGGGCCATTTTTGTATTCTTCAGTTTTTACATGTTCTAAAATGTGAAAAGCAGCATGTTCTACTTCTGGTCATCAGAAGCAGGAACGAGTGCTGTCAGGGTCCACCAGCCTCTGTTTAGGAGGCCCCATTTAGGAACCTGTCTTCCATGACGCACGCAGACAAGCTCAGCTCTACAACTTACCGAGCTGGTATGCGTTCCCGAAACTGCGAGAAGGAAATCCCTTCGAGGGCTGCCCAGGTGTCCTCGGACCGGCTCATGGAGTACTTTCCTTGTGGGCACAGCCCCATACAGTAGTGCAGAACAGGCAGGGTGCACAGCCAGCCGTCGACTCCTGCATCCACACAGTGTCGGCACAAGGTCACCAAGTACATGCGCCACCTGGAAGGAGATGGAGGTCCCTCAGTGAGCCAAGCATGGCCAGGATCAGACTCACCCTGAGGGTGTGAGCACTGGGGAACAGTGCAACTAGACCAGGA
>NW_007732148.1:76413-85869 GCF_000696425.1 Galeopterus variegatus
TACCAAGTAAAAGGCCATCACCTATCACCACAAAGGCTTCCACACCCAGCACATGACACTGTGTTCCCTGAACTAAACACGGCACAGGCAGAAGCCACAGGGAGAACACCCACGTTGCTCCTGCAGGTGTCCTCATGCCATAATCCCTGCAAATGCACTCATGCAGAGGCTATTCCAGACAGTTTTTAAAAAGCAGGGCATTCAGCAGAATAGAGAACATAATATAATTCAGAATAACACACATGCTAGGAAAGGCTAGAGGCGCAGGTACTGAGATGACAGCAGTGCGGGTGAAAGCACGGGGACTTACGTCCTCCCTGGGCACTTTCACCCGCACTCTGATAAGCACTTACTTTTGTAATCAGATAAAACCACTGTAAGTAGCTGTAAAACCTTTTGACAAAAAACATACTTCTGAGGTGTCCCAAGGATGTGGTCGATGTCTTCATGAAGGGCATCGGGTGACGTGGCATCAGAGCCAAGGAGGGAGCACAGCGAGTCCCGGTCACTCTCTGACAAGTCAAAGTCAAATTTTTCCACTGCAAAAAGGATAATTAGGCCCATTCTCAGTTTGCTCCTCACTGGGCAGTCTTTCGGCAGAGACTCCCCACTTCTGTCTAGGAACGGTTCCATGCGCTGCTTCAGGTATGTCCACAGATCATTCTTCACCTGGCCCAGGAGGAAAGGAAGACGCTTGAGCCCGGGCCGGACCTGCTGTTAGCACCGCAGCAGCCGGGCAGAGAGCTCTGCGGAGGGGTCACCCACTGCCCTCCCCCACCTGGCCCTGAGCAACCCAGGCCTTTGGGAGCAGCGGGGCACACAGGGTTGGGGCCCCCGATGCTTACAAGGGTTCTACTGTCACCTCAGAGATGGCTCCAAGTGTGTCTCCACCCACCAGGCCACCAACAGTGTGGGGGAGGTGCTGTGAAGGAGGGTCCACCCCTTCCTGCCACTCTGCCCCAAGACTGTGCTGGGGTCGGGGTTCCGACAGCGACCAGGAGGAGGGAGAGATGGGGGGGCAGAGAACTCCCAAGAGGCAGCACTGGGAGGAAAGTGATAGGAGGGTCTCCCACTCCCCACCTGCACCTGGGCCCATGGGTCATCTGCCACTAGCGGGTCGAGGGACGCTGCCTGCCCAGCAGGTAGAGCTGATCGTGATAGTAGAGGAGCCCAGTACCTTTTCCCCCTCATACTGCAAAGTGTCCCAGTGCTGTGCCTGTCCTTCATAAACCATAGGCTTGTGTATGACAGAGTAAAACTGCTGAAGCTGGGTGAAAAAGTTATTTAAGTTGATGGTGTTCCAGGTCTGGAGGATGCTGAATATGCTGTCTAGCATGACTGTGGCGGCGAACCGCTTCCCCTTCACCAGATCCTTCCTCGTCCCGTCTGTGAAATAGTCCACGGTTCTCTGTATCTTTCCAGGAGGCTTCATACAAATGATGTCATCATACTGATGCCAATCTGAGAGGGACAGAAAGAACAATGGGGCCCCTAACATCATCCAGACCCACGAGATCTGGGCACAACCAGAAGGTTAATGTCAATTGGAAGAAACACGCAGTGAATGGGCCAAAGGAAGGAAACAAAGGAAAACCCAGAACTGGTAAACCAACGACAGGTGGAACTCACTCCATCTAGCTCCCCCCTCGGAGAAGCAAGTCCAGCCCCCTGTGCGAACAGATACCCAGACACCCCAGGGATGAGGAAAACCCAAGGTCACAGAATTCAGCTGGCCTGAAAATCCTTGGACCAGATCTCTAACTCTAGAGCTCAACAAACTTGGTAAGTGAGCTCCTTAAAACATAATCACACAGAGGTTAAACATTTTATACTGAAACCACATCACTCACTAGCAACTGAGCACCACGCTGGTCAATTATGTAGCTGGTGCAAATGCTGGTTTCCTCTGTATTGGGAACAGGGACTCCCACCCATCGTGGACAGTGCCAATCACACAGCAGCCACAGGCAGCCTTTGGCCGAGTGCCTGGCATGGGCGAGGGGGGGCTGAATTCATAACCTTTCTTAGGGTTAGTTGCAAACTATGTGAGTGTAAGCCTAGAAACCCAGCAAGTAATGAGAAAACAAAGGAGGTCCATAAGATGGTCAGAGGCCACACAAATGCACCCAGACAGTAAGCAGTGAAAACCAGCCAGAAGTCAGAAGTCCCTGAAGAGTGCCCTGCACAAGCTGTGGTCTCCTCTGGCAGGCCCTGCCTGCCCCAGCCCACCCATCCCTGGCCGGCGGGAACCTGTAAGTGCTTACACGGCTGCTCAGTCTTTACCTCCTTGTGGAAGGTTCTCCTGACCTCCAGGCAGATCCCCTACCATGTGCTCTTTTAGCTGGGGCACCAACTTTGCAGCACTTTACAGAGCAGAGATTCCATACACTAATGGAATTATTGGACTATACCTCTTCTCCCCTCAAAACTTAAGTTCTAGGAGTAAACTATCCAGCTACTAAAAATTATGTTTACAAGAAAAATTTAGTCTGTAAAATGTTAAATCTTCTGTCTTTATCCAAGGTGGACTAACAGGGATTGTATTTACACTCTTCAGTGTCTGGCTAAAACAAGTTAAAAATAAACTGGACAAAATAAATGACTGTTTTCAAGACACTGGACACCAGGCTGGGAAGGACACTGATCCCTGAAAGAAAAGAACGAACAAGGGGGGCCCATTTCTTCAGANGATCCCCTACCATGTGCTCTTTTAGCTGGGGCACCAACTTTGCAGCACTTTACAGAGCAGAGATTCCATACACTAATGGAATTATTGGACTATACCTCTTCTCCCCTCAAAACTTAAGTTCTAGGAGTAAACTATCCAGCTACTAAAAATTATGTTTACAAGAAAAATTTAGTCTGTAAAATGTTAAATCTTCTGTCTTTATCCAAGGTGGACTAACAGGGATTGTATTTACACTCTTCAGTGTCTGGCTAAAACAAGTTAAAAATAAACTGGACAAAATAAATGACTGTTTTCAAGACACTGGACACCAGGCTGGGAAGGACACTGGTCCCTGAAAGAAAAGAACGAACAAGGGGGGCCCATTTCTTCAGAGAGTATCTAGGCTGCCGTGCAGGGTGGGACACACTGAGGGGAAGCCCAGGATGCCCAGGCTGAGGACACAGCGCTACAAGTCCAGAGACACCAAGACAGCTGGAGTCTGCAGGACGGGGCCGCAGAGGGAGCTGCAGAGGGAGCTGCAGACGGCAGCAACAGATGACTGGACAGGCAACACGTGGTCGCGCCGACACACAGCGGGAGCCTGTGGACAGGGCCTGTGGAGTCCTGTCCACAGTCACCATCGGGAAGCCACTTGGGAAGGGAGTCGGACCAGCAGCTCCTGCTTTCCTTCTCCTCCCCGTGACCCTGCCCTATCCCGGCCCCAGCCCTGCCTACAGCATCCTTTTGTGCAAAATCCTTTCCTAGGTTCCTCATGCAAGTGTGCGGTTAGGTTAAACTGAGTAGGAGCCGAAATGTCCTTAACTGACCAGAGACACACTTCCATAGCCAGTGTTGTTATTCATCGAGGCTAGGACAACATTGCCACACATGCGCCCGTGCACTCTGGAGATGGGTGTCCGGACAGGTGTCCAAACCTGCACTTCCGAGGCATGACCAGAGAGCCCCACCGGTCGCTTACCTCCGGAGCCCAGAAGCGACGACTTGATGCACAGACAGCGGTTCACGTACTCGCCTTTCTGGGGACGTCTGTAGATGAACTCGTACTCGGCAGAGCCCTTGTCACGCTGAATGACGTACTTGTAAGGAATGGATCTGTCCAGGTACTTCTTGGAGATGACGAGGCTGCCTTCCACAAGAGACCCATGGTCATGCAAGTCTCTGTGAATAAACAGGAACCAGCCAGTTATTTCAGTTCTTCTCCAACACAGCACGGAGCGCAGACCCAAAGCTATACATCAAAGCTGACCAAAAGGATGCTTCTAGAACAAGGCACGATTCCCAGACAGAATGGAGAGAACAAAGGCAGCGGTGAAATGTGACCAGAAATGCACGACAGGGAATGTTTGCTTGAAATACCTACTTTCCCAAAGTCTAACATGTCATAACTTGATAAAAATTATTTAAACACATGTCAGAGAGCGGGCATCGCCACCCTGCCCGGGGGCTGCCCTGGCCCTCAGACCACTCACTTGGTGTAGCACAGCTCACATGCGTTACTCCACTTGGGCCTCCCGAGTTCTTCTCCCCCCCTGACGAACACCTTGTGCTGGTCGGGGTTGAAGGCGAAGTGTCTGGAGACGATGGCATGGAAGCACACTGTGACTCCTTCACTGGGGCTCGGCACGCTAGAGGAACGCCAGGACAGAAACAGCGATTATGCCCACCCCTGTCCACCAGTCCGCGCATACGTGCGAGCACAGGCGCACGTGCTCCTCATCTCATTAGCGTGCACTGACCCGCACCCTAGCACGACACAGCCACGTCTCAGGCACACCGCAAGCCATCCTCACTCCCTCTACTGCGGAGGAGGAAGGTGGGTGCGATCTCCCCCCTCTGGCTCCGAAGGGCTGGGGGTGGTGGCAGGAGGGACCGGGTAGGGGTCTGGCAATGACAGCTCCTCTCCTGAGTTCTGTGAGGTCCACGTTGGCTCTAGGACCTCAGGGACTATTAGGAAATAAGGAACTGGGATGGAGCCCTTCCCCCACCTTCCCCAAAGAAGGGGTTCCCTTTTCCTCCAAAGCTAAACTCGCCAAAAAAGCCGACAGGAAGCGCAGCCTGGGCACCCCTGGGAGCTGCGCCCCTGCCCCGCAGAGGTCCGCACTGGCTCTCCAGCAGGGGAACACCTACCTCGCCCTAACGTCCCACGCACCAGCTTCCTGGTTTCTCTGCTCCTTTTCATTTTTCACAACAGCTGCGTAATTTCTGTTATTCCCTTCTGGTTTCTTCGGGTCTTTTGGCTTCACCCTCTCATCTTTACCTGCCTTCTCTCCAGCTTCCTGAAATGAGCAGCCAAACCCCAACCTTCCAGGCCAGCTTTCACATTTGCCCCTATCACTGACGCTTCTCACAGTGGCCAGAGCAGCCACGTCCCTTCCCTGCTCAGAAACTTCCAGGGCCTTCTGGTCCACTCACCATGGCCTCCAAGGGCCCCTCTCTCCAACTGTCAATACCCTCTCCCCCTCCATCCTGGGGGCACCCGCTTCCTCGCTGCTCTGGGAGCAGGGCCACCACTCTGTGCCTCAGGGCCTTTGCACATGCCATTCCCTTCGTCTGGGCCACGTCCTCAGACATTCCTATGGCTCCCCCCTTCCTCCTCTGGCCTCTCCTCAGAGAGGCCTTGCCCATCAAGTCTGACTGCAGGGGCCACATTCCCTGTGTGCCCACCTTGTTGCCCACCCCAGCACCCACCCCTCCCCCCTGGTTTTCTCCACGGCACTTCTAACAACCTGACTTGGCTTTCTGTCCCTCTTCCTTCTAAAATGTGAGCTCCATGAGGGACGGGGGCTTTGTCTCCTTTACGGCTGTATCCCTAGCCCTTAACAATATTCACTGACTGATTAAATGAAAGATGAGCTGCAGAAGGACTGAGGCCACAGGGGCAGCCCTCAGGGCAGGAGCAAGGAGGAGCAAAGCTCCCTGGGGCCCACCCTGGCTGGAGCGGTACCTGGCAGTGTCTACTGGAAGTAGTTGTGGTTGCTGGCGGCTGTTTGGTTGTCTGAGTCTTATCTTTAACTTCTTCCTCTGCCCCTTTAACTGGCTCAGCTGCAGCATCCACTGCCTGGAAGAAATGAAGCCTCCAAAGTGTCAGAGCCAAGGTAACCAGGTGGCATGGGCAGACTGACCCAATGGCTTAAGGGTCAGCATCTGCTGCCAGTTGATGACAGGGTGAGCCAGCAGCTCCTCTCTGCCCCCTCCCAGGGATCAAGTCCTAAAGGAAGCCCTCCCGGGCAGGGAGGTCTGAACTGTCCAACCGAGCAAAGGTATCGAGGCCATCCCCCGGTCACCATGGAGGACTCACCCCAGAGGCTGGGGCCCCTGCCTGTTGCCTAGCGGTCTGGGTCTGCAGTTCCTTCCTGGGCTCAGACTTGTCCCCTGTAGACTCAAGCAACAGGAGCTCCTGGGCAGCATCTTCAGCCCCAGGATGACCTTCACAGGTGGGGGAGGTGGGGGTGGTCTGGCTGGCCCTCTCCTGGGAGAGGCCTCTGCCCCCAGAGGGGATGGGGTTGTCGTGGTCCTTCCCCTCCGTCTGGTCCTGGGGTGTGGAGCTGCTTTGAGCCTCGCCTCCCGTGGCTGCTCCCACTCCTCCTGCGGTCAGATCCTGGGCAGGGCTGCTGTGGCCCTCGGGTTGTGCTGTGGGGCTGTCACACACCAGTGAAGTCATGCCAGCGCCCAGGGGATGGCTGGGCTGGCTGGCTGGACCACTGTGCTGGGCTTGGCTTTGGGGCAGGGCTGTGTCCCGGGACCCACGACTTGAAAGCATGTTCGGACTCCAGGGGCTGGAGAGAGACAGGGACAGGGAGCCCAGCTCTGAGGAAGCAGGCATGTCCTGATTCTTTTTCTTCTTCCTACTCTTCTTTTTGCTCTAAACAGAGAAAGAAACATTTTATTTCTTAGATTTACTCCACTCTAGCCAATGCTTTCCTCCAGTTCTCTCTCCAGTTTCTCAAGTGTGTCAAGCTTAGCTCGCCTAGAGCACCCTACATCTGTTAAATCCACAATCTCGGGGCTGGCCCGGTGGCGCACTGGATAGTGCGCCGCTTGGGAAGCGCGGCGGCGCTCCCGCCCGAGGGTTCGGATCCCACATACAGACCGGTTCCCGCTCACTGGCTGAGCGAGGCGCGGGAGCAACGCCGAGGGTTGCGATCCCGTTGCCGGTCCCCGGTCCGGTACGGGGGCGACACTGAGGGTTGCGATCCGTTGCCGGACACGGAAAAAGACAAAAGACAAAAAAATAAAAATAAAAATAAAAATAAATCCACAATCTCTTCATCTTGGAAAGAATGAAGTTCAGAACAAAAGGAAGGAGATGGGCACAGTCGAGGGACCATGGCTGGCCGCACTTCGGCACAGCATTCTGCCAAAGCCATGCCAAGCACCTCGTACAGAGTCGCTTCTTCTCGGATGCCCGTGGGATATGAACATTACAAAGCACACGCGGCTGCCCATGTGTAATGCTCCTGTGTCACACGTCATGGACACAGAAACCGAGGTAGAGAGGGCCGGCCCGTGGCTCACTTGGGAGAGCGTGGTGCTGATAACACCAAAGTCAAGGGCTAAGATCCCCTTACCAGTCATCTTTAAAAAAAAAAAAAAAAGAAAGAAACTGAGGTAGAGAAACAGATGAGACTGAAACAGGAGCAGGTGCCTGGGCGGGGCCTTCCTGCACCCCAAGCAGGCACACTGCGCTCAGCGACAGAGCCCTGAAGAGCAGGTGCGCAGGACCCGGGCCCCACTGGGGTTTGGTACCCAGCCTCAAAAGGGGACACTGGTCTGCAGTAAGTGCCAATCGGGGCATTCAGCACAGTGGCTCATAAATCCCTGAAGACTGGTCTCATGGGATGAGGCCCCGTCACACTGACAGGCAGCTGGGTGTGAACCTGGGCCTGCCCCACACCACCACACCTGGGGGTCGTCTGGGAAAGAGAAACAAGAACACACACGCCAACATGCCCCCAGGGTCCAATCTGCCCTCTCCAGCAGCTGGCAGCAAGCAGACAGGAAAACGCCATAGGATTCCATCACTGCCACTCCCAGGAGCCCCTCGGCTGATGGCCAGCCCCCATGCAGCCCTGAGGAGGAGGCAGAGAGACTACCAGGTCAGGGTACCCAGGGGCCACAGGCCACAGCTGGACAGGGCCAAACCCACCCAGGGGCCAGCAGTCCCTCCAGTCACACCTGGCTTCCCTTCCCAGCCCAGGTCTAGTGATCCAGCGTTTCCCCTTTTTAAATTCAAAGGAAACACAAACCCACCATGCAAATGCATAGGAGGCCCCCAATCTACCATGTCCCTGCCCCCACACACTGGGCCTGGCCAGGCGCCCCAACCTGACCTACCACACCTCCGGGAGCACCGCGCACTGCCCCCAAGAGAGCACGTGTCACCCCTGAGATGACACATTTAGTGCATTTTGGTGCAGAGGGGGAGAACCGCCCCCCGATGTTGGCAGACTCAAAAACCGGGGCTTGAAGTAAATGAAGGTGAAGGCCCTGGTGCCTGCAGGGTCCAAGGGGAGGTCTGACCAGGGCCAGGTCCTGCAGATGGGCACCACAGGATGTAGGCGCCACGGAGCTAAGAGTGGGGGGACTAGTGGTGGTGGGCCTGGCTGGTGAAGAACACAACCTGCTGTGGGCCCCTGACTTTGGACAAGATGGAGGAGGGTCTTGTCCAAAGAGAGCAGCGCTGATGGCAGGAGGCTGAGGTTAGAAGGACCGAAGTGCAGAGGCGACGCCCAGACATGGGCCAAGCGTGGGGGGCAGTGGAGCGGCTGGCAGGCCAGGCAGAGGGGATGGCCCATCCTGCAGCAGGCACTGACAAAAAGGCTGCAGTGATAAGCAGGGAGGGCTGGTTGATACATGCCGGCATCCCCTGCATCTGATCCCCTGCATCCAGCACTCCCTTCCAGCAAGCTGGCACCACCAGGGCACTTGTTCTGAAACGGCCGCCTGGCACCAGTGGTCTGACTCCCTGGTCAGCTTCCTCTCATGCAAAAGAGACGACGGGCAGTGTGTGTGGTGGCGAAGCCTCCGCCAACATGAGCTGTGGCCGTGAAGAAGCCACTGGGTGGGACCCTCCACTAACTAGCGGTGTCTTTATGACAAATGCCAGCCTCTACATCACAGGCTGGTCAGCTGCCCAAGGGGGACTGCTAAGGGGGAGGAAAGAAACCTGTCAAGGATCAGGCAGATGCTGCGCGAACCTTCTCTGTAGGTGCCACAGTCAGCCGTGGTTGCTGCGGGGGCCTGGTTGGTTACATCGGCACAGAAAACTGCTGAGCCTGGGGGAGGTGACCACACAGTCCCTGCCCTGACAGCTGCCTCGTGCCTCTGGGGGCTGCTAGAGTTCCCACCCAGCTCTCCACAAGCCATACTACCCAGGCAACTCTGGGTGGGTTGCTGAGCCACTTCATGCTTCAGTTTCCCCATCTGTAAACTGGAGATGACAGATGTCCCTAGGTCACAGGGTCATCATTGGGATGACTGACAGGACAAAGCACGTTAAGAATCTTACAAAGTTTACACAGGTCCAAAGTGGCAGCAGACAGCTGCTGAAAGGCCAAGGAGGAAACGAACATCAGTGCAAAGAAACAGAGAGATGCCTGGACTTGGGGGATACCATCTAGGGGCCTCGATCAAGCCTCGCCTGCAGCCTCACGATTTATCAGTTATGCCGGCAACAAATTCCCTTGGTATTAACCAGTCTAAGCTGAGTTTTTTTTTTTTTTTTTGGTCTTTTGTCTTTTTCCGTGTCCGGCAACGGATTGCAACCC
>NW_007732148.1:86371-109150 GCF_000696425.1 Galeopterus variegatus
GGGATTGCAACCCTCGGCGTTGCCCCTGTACCGGACCGAGGACCGGCAACGGGATCGCAACCCTCGGTGTTGCCCCCGCGCCTCGCTCAGCCAGTGAGCGGGAACCAGTCTGTATGTGGGATCCGAACCCTCGGCGGGAGCGCCTCTGCGCTTCCCAAGCGGCGCACTACAGCAGTGCACCACCGGGCCGGCCCATAAGCTGAGTTTTCAGTTACGTTTGCAACCAAAAGATTTCTGATGGTTAAAATAATCAAACCTCAAATTAGGTAGTTTCCTTCTTACAGAAGTTGAAAATAAATCAAGATAATCAATGTTCCAACAGATTTGACGACACAGGCTCTCGTAGATATACCAGGCCACAGAACCCTCAGGGCTCTAAACCACTGAGTCATGGCCCCACACAGGAGAACCCCTCTGTGGCAGGTCCCCGACCCCCAGGCACGGGAGAAGCATCCCCTGACACCCAGGGAACTTGGATCAGGCCTGCCTTCCAGAAAGTGGGGAGCGGTCAGCCAGGAAGAAACAAAGAAGCACGAACCACATCCAGGGCAGACAGCCCTGCAGGGCCCAGAGGAGGCACATGGCGGGTGTGGGGCCTGTGGGACCTGTGTGTGCCTGGGGGCGTAGGTCTGGCTGTACTACCCCTCCCCCATCTCGCCGGGGCTGTCTACAGACTGCAGTAAATGCAGGAGCAACGCATTGAGGGACCATGACCCAGTTCCTGGAAGACAACTGCCAAGAGGAAAAGGTGACAGCCAGGGCCACAGCCTACCACGTGGACCCAGGCCACCCTCCACTCCACCTGTCAGCAGCCACCAGCCCAAACCCTCTTTTTAATACAAACAACAACTGACTGTCTGACAGACAAAATCACAGCCTCTCAGGGTGGTCAGCACATACTCTTCTTCGAGATAAGCGTTTTCCCATGTTTACGCCCATTTATCTCCTCTCATGAGAACTGCCTTTCATGACAGTCTCCCACTGTCCCACGAGTGTGATCGGCTCATCTCTTTGTAAGAATTAACGGTGCGTCGCAGTTACTGGCCCTTTGCATGTGTGCAAACGCTTCCAGCCACCGCTTCTCCATTTCATAGTTTTCTCTAGATATTTATAGAGCCATAGTCGTAATTTTTTCTTTTAGCAGAGGATGGTCTCGACATAGCAGTACTTATGGGGTTTTTTTTTTTTTTTTTGATAAGCCTTACACATATTTACATAATTTTATAAACATCCATCTATATTTTCTGAGCTGGGAATCTACATTAGTTTTTTCCAAACAGCGATGCCGTCAGACGCCCCCTGCTGGACTCATCAGCTCTTGCACCCTGAGTGACCACAGTCACTTAACACATGTCTGTCTGGAGCCCAGGCTGGTGCCCACTGCTGTGTCTCTGTGTTTCTCCATCAGAATGTCACTATGGCTTTCACATAAATCTCCCATTCATTTTTCTTCTTTTCACATTCTCTATGGGCACTCTCACCAACTTACAGTTCGGGTAGAGTTTAGAATCTTCTCGTCAACTTCCAACAAAACAAAACCCGTTTGGAGCTATACTACTTTTATACACTTTTTGGTTAATTTAATGTATAAATCTGGGGTGAGAACCACATCTTTGCAATATTAAGGCTTCTATCTTCCCTCTTGGACAAGAGCTCATTTATCCAGGGACTCAAGCCTCCCTCCGCGTCCATCCATCCAGCCCTGGAACTTTCCCCTCACACGTCCTACATCCCACCCTGGAGCTTCCCCCTCACACGTTCTACATCTCAGTCCTTTTTTTTTGCAGGTTGGTTCTCACAGTCTTGCTGCTATCGAGAATGGGCTTGGCACCCCCACTGTGTTTTCTGGCTGGGCCAATCAAGCCGCTGTGTTGATGCCCGCTGTAAGCCCATGGAAGAAAGGCCCCACCTGGCTTGGAGGCCCTGCAGCCCACATCTAGTACCTAGCACTGGCCGCACAGAACGGTCGCTCATTCAATCTTTGTTAAGAAAGGACCATTTTATGCAGAAAAAAGGCATCACTCTCTGTAAAAAGTAACAGTTAAACCTCATGAGCATCACTCTTCAATGTAGGAAGCTTCCTCGCTTTTCCTTATAAGCAAAAGTACAGTCATGGGCTGCATAAGAACATGTTGGTGAATGACAGACCTCACGCACGTGGTCCCACAGGATTGTGAGGGCTCCACCACACAGCTGAGCCGTGCAATAGGTGGCACCCTCTAGTGTTGGGTAAGTGAATGACAGACCTCACGCACGTGGTCCCACAGGACTGTGACGGCTCCACCACACAGCTGAGCCGTGCAATAGGTGGCACCCTCTAGTGTTGGGTAAGTGCACTCTATGATGTTCACATGGCGACAAAATCACCTCACGACACATTTCTCAGAACACATGCCCGTCATTAAGCAACACATGACTGTACTTTCACGGTGTACTTGTATATTAGCTGGTTTCACTTTTGATATTATTAGTAAACCCTCTAATACTTCTAAATACTACAGAAAATGAAAGAAGCCTGGATTTGAACTTTCAGAAACCAGAGACTAAATTCACTAGGACTTCCACTACATCACCAGTGTTTCGAGCACCATCCATGACCTAGTGACCAGGACAGAGGCTCCACCTGGACTCCCCCTGCCCGTTCCTTGCCATCAGGCCCCCCATGGGCCCTCGTCCTCCTGCTGTGGTCTGTGAGAAGACTCCTGTGTTGCCTGTGGAGCTTTACCAGGTTAAGTTTCTCCAGATGTCAGAGGAGATAGTTTCACAAGAAATAAAATGATGGGTGAAAAAACAAGTAGGAAGGGCACACACAATGAAGCTGAAATTTAGTTAGCAGAACGTCCTCAGCATCACAAGAGCTGAAACCCAGATCGGCATTTCTGTTTCACAGACCAGCCCAGAACAACCTGAGAAATGGCTCCCCCCACCAACCAGCCTTTCTTGACCGTTGGGGACACCATCACCAGGGGTGTGGGGGGTCAGCTGGCATGCAGGGCTTGGCAGGGAGGCATTTTGTCCAACTGTTTGTGCAAACTACCTGCTCAGGGTCTGTGGAGCATGCACCAGCACCCGCAAACAGGGTTGGGTCCTCCTTTCTTCTTTTGTAGGGAACATAATTAGCAGCTTCCAACTCATCTGACGCGTAGTCTACAGCATCTACCAAAGCCTCTGATGCAACTCCCTGTTGAAACACGACCCCCTTCAGACAGGGCAGGGCCACCCCACGTTGGGGCTGCCTCCTCTTAGTAAGGCCAGGCAGAGACACCCGCTTGTGGGGACTGAGCTCCCTCGCCAGCACCCTTGGCCGTCCAGGGCGACAGGCAGGAGGGTATAGGGAAACCAAGAAAGAGCTCCTGCAGACAGCAAACCCACGTAGAGAGGAACTGTCCCAGGCCAGAGACAGCACCCTGCAAGGAGGCACCCTGACTTCCCCATGAGACAAGCAAACTCGGGGTCTGCTCCCTGGGGCCTCCACCAGGATGCTAAGGCTGGAGCTTCGAACACAGATGACACAAACAGAGGGGCAGGGCGGCCCGGGCACTCCACAGAGCCACGCCAACCTCCAGAGCCTCTGGGGCAAAGGCGGTAGCCTGGCTCCCACGGGCACATGCCAGTGGCTGCCGTACCCTCACACCAAGGAGCCCAGTAGGAAGCTAAGGAAGGACAGCTACACAGAGCCACAGGCTCGGACGGTGCCTCCAACCCACTGTCTCCTGGCTCCAGCCATCCCCCCTCCCTCACCACGGGACGTACGAATCTGCCAGCCCGTCGAGAGCAAGCAAAAATCTGCAAAGGGCACCCAGTGGGTTGGCATCAAATGGCTACCAAAGGAAAGGGCAGGCAGAGAATGGTCACCCTGGTGACAGGAGGGGTGGGACCTCCCACTGTCCCCATTAACCACAACACTCTCCACCCACCCCATGGCCGCTGGACGGAAGGACCCCCTCACCCTATGTGCTGGGGGTAGGTCTGGCCAAGCAGCGCCCTCTCCTGCCACACCTGTGCTCTGTAACACGTACACCACTCTCCGAGTAAGAATTACAGTTGACCCTTGAACAACACAGGGGTTGGGGTGCTGACACCCCTGTGCAGCCAAAAATCTGCATATAACTTTTGACTACCCCAAAACTTAACACTAATGGCCTATTGTTGACCCTGATAACATAAATAATCGATTAACACATATTTTGTATGTTATGTGTATTATATACTGTATTCTTTTTTTTTTTTTTTTTTTGTCTTTTGTCTATTTCCATGTCCGGCAACGGATCACAACCCTCAGTGTTGCCCCCGCACCGGACCGGGGACCGGCAACCGGCAACGGGATCGCAACCCTTGGTGTTGCTCCCGCGCCTCGCTCAGCCAGTGAGCGGGAACCGGTCTGTATGTGGGATCCGAACCCTCGGGCGGGAGGGCCACTGCGCTTCCCAAGCGGCGCACTTATCCAGTGCGCCACCAGGCCCATATATATACTGTATTCTTAAAGTAAAATAAATAATATTAAGAAAATCATGAGGATGGGCTGGCCCCGTGGCTCACTTGGGAGAGTGCGGTGCTGGTAGCGCCGAGGCTGCGGGTTCGGATCCTATATAGGGATGGCCGGTGTGCCCACTGGCTGAGCGCGGTGCAGACAACACCCTGCTGAGGGCTGCGATCCTCATGAGGAAGAGAAGATACATTTACAGTACTGTATAATATTGCCCACTGGCTGAGCGCGGTGCAGACAACACCCTGCTGAGGGCTGCGATCCTCATGAGGAAGAGAAGATACATTTACAGTACTGTATAATATTTATTGAAAAAAATCTGCATGTAGTGGACCCGTGCAGCTCAGCCCTGTGTTGTTTGAGGGCTGATGATACATAGGTTCATCATGGAATTGGGGATGTGCACAGAGCCCCTGCAAGCTAACCCCTGAGACAACCCCAGAGACTTCGCTTGTGCAATTCATTCTGGATTTCTTTCAGGTGTGACTATGTGTGTACCGGGCACTTTTAAAAAAACCTCCTTCTGTGACAACAGTTTTCTTACAGAGAAGTGAAACCCATTTCAAAGTGAACAGCTCGGTGGCAATACACTCACAATATTGCACAAACAACACCTCTGTCTAGTTCCCATTTTCATCACGACAAAAGGAAACCCACATAGTAAGAAGGGACAGGTCAAAACAGATAAACACAATTCCTTGGGAACAGGTCTGCTCTGCTTCCTCTGGAACCAGAAACCCACCCCAGGACCATGGGCTGCTGTCTTCAAGACCATGCATGGAGCAGGGCCCAGCTAAGCTGAAACACCACAAAGCTCTCCTACGACGCTCAAGTCACCTCTGTCTTGACTGTGCATTTACCTGGTTGCTGCAAACCTTTGACTATTCTCCAGGGTTCCAACATTTATTCTTATAGTTTTTGCCCATGGTGGGGGGGGGGCAGAGGGACAGGCCCTGGGAGTTCCCTACTCTGCCATTTTCACTGACATCAGTCTACTGTCTTTTTTCAACTTTATTTATATAAGTAACCGAATACAAAAATTTCCTCTCACTTTTAATCTCTGAATAAAGTAACACATGGAGACCACAGTGTATTCTGCCTTAAGTATGACACAGACAATCTCCCATGTGGACTATTCAGGAGGATTCCTGAATATAAGGCTGTGATGGAACCCTGTTCTAAACCTTCAGATGCCTGAGGTTGTTTTCTTATAATGAAATCAGAGTAGCAGAGGTCAAAGGACACCTGCCCTGTTGGTTGGTCCCACTAAGTTACCTCTGGCCACAGAGTGACCCCTTGCCTACTGCTGCAAATGCCAGCTTTAAATCAACTCTTTACTTTGATAGGGTTAACATAGTATCTTGTGGCCCTTGTAATTTTCGGTGCTTGATTTCAAAGGTGGAACACTTTATATGATTACCGGCCACTTATCTCTTCTCTTCTGTGAACTTTATCTTATTGGCCTCTTTTTAAAATTGGGTTGGTTACTGTTTTCTACTTGATTTCTAAGCACTTTTGACATATTAAGGCTACTCACTCTTTGCTAAAAATGTTTTTGTGTAAATACTTTTGTACGTATGTGCTGTACATACTTTTCCTGGATTGCTCGCCCTTCCTCTATGGCTCACTGTGTAGTATGAGGTTTTCAGTTCTTCTAAGACTTTCTGAAGTCAAATACAGCAATCATTTTTTTGTATTTTTCTTCCTTTGCTTTAATTACTAGAAAATCTTTCCCCACCCAAAGATCAGACAAACAGTTATGTATGTTTTCTCCAGCTGTTTTTATCTGCACTGGAGTCGATTTCAGGGCTGTCTATTCTGGTCCACTGCCTACCCTCAGGGCGATCACTGTCCTCAGTACTGTTGCTTTGGTAACATGCTTCTGTTTAACCTAGTACAGCAATCCCCACCTCAAGACTTTTCTTTTTGACAACTTTCTTGGTTATTCTTACCCATTATTTTCTTCCAAAAGACTTTTAAACTTATCTTGTCAGGGTTAAAAAAAACCCTAACCCTGCTGGTCTTAATGTAATTTTCAATCGCAGTGTCATCTACAGTTCTTAATGAGTGACACTCATTCCAGGAGCTTACCCAAACTTTCAGCATCGCCCACGGTCCAAGCCAGGGGGTAGCCTTTCCTGCCCTGGAAGGATTAGTCTCCAAAGGGAAGGACACAACACGCACACACACACCACACGCACACACGTACATGCCACAGACAGTACACACACACCTGCATATATCACAGACAATACACACACCCCCCACACATAGACCACAGACAGTACACACACTACACACACAGTACACACATACCAGACAGTACACACACACCACACACACACACACAGACCACAAACAGTACACATGCACCACACAGACAGTACACACACACACAGACCAGACAGTACACATACAGAGGCCACAAATAGTACACACACACACCACACACACACCTGCATATATCACAGACAATACACATACACACACACACACACACCATACACACATACTACATACACACATACATACCAGAGAATACACACACAGAGACCACACAGTACACACATGCACATACACCAGACAGTACACACACACACAACACACACTCCTACACATAACACACACACAGACCAAAGACAGTAAAAACACACACCACACACACTTACACATATCACAGACAACACAAAGACCAGAGAGTACACACGCATGCACACACACCAGACAGTACACACATACCACACTCATATACATACCAGACAACACACACACCCCACAGTACACAAACACCACAGACAATACACACACACCCCACAGTACAGACATCCCTCACCATACACACCCCCAGACAGTACGCACACACATCACAGACAGTACACACACACACACACACACACACACACACGTACCCACAACCCAGAGTGCTGCCAGCTTTGCTACTTCCCACCCCAGCTGCACTGTGAGCACCTCCTATGAGCAATGACAGACAGAAGACAGCCCCAACCCAGACACGGAAGGACACCTTCCCCTTCTCAGTGTCCAGCAGGGTCGTCAGAGGGCTGAACTTAAATGTGGGAGCCTTTCTCTTCCAAACATTCTCCCTGACAATGTCCGGGGGACTCCCCTTGGAAGCCTCACCTAGGGCGCCCACTGGGTCCCTCCCTGAGGGACACTCTCTCGGTGTCTATCATGTCTTAAGGGGCCGTTGGAGGAAGGGCATCCCGCAAGTCAGCATATTTCCGAGCACCCGCCCTGCCCCCAAAGTGGCGAAGCACCTCCAGGTTTGCACCTCAATGCAGAGAGACCCAAGGAAGAGTAAGACACGCACAAGGCAGAAGCTCGGGCCCTGTGCCCAGCCCAGCACAGCTGGAGACACAGGAGTTGGGTCTGGTGGGAGGATGAGGAAGGTGGACACCTCAGAGGCTCTGGAACCCGCAGGCTCCTGAGACGGTGCACCAGGCACAGAAGGGCAGCTCTGCTGCTGCCCAGTGGGCAGGGCTCCATGGCTGGGCTGTGGCAGCATTTTCGGGGCCAGCTGGACAGTGAGGCTGTCCGAGAGAGGACGCTGTGTGGCTGTGGGGACCACGAGAGTGACTCAGAAAGTACCTAGAACAGCCACTGACAGAGACATGTCAGGAAATAGCACTGGGCAGAGCCAGGGCAGGGGACATGGGCAGAACCAGGAGCACACTCACTCTTTGGACAGTCCAGGAGGCATCGGGACAAAGCTCTTCTGGATTTTCTTGCCAATCGCCTGAGGCCAGGGGCAAACAGGGGTCCCCTTCTTCCTTCAGACTTTCCGTACACTCCATTTCTCCCTCTGGGGCTGCCACTGTGGAGCCGTTGTTCTTAGAATCTGCAAAGACAGAAGAAGGAAGCGTCACATCTCTCAGGGAAGAGCAAGCTGGCGTCAGGAGTGAAGAGCTGGAGCCCTCGCCACGAGCGTGTGCAGACAGCTCAGCGCCGTCCTCCCTCCAAGGTCCTCTTTGGGCCCGCTGACCTGTGCGGGGTACTATGACTTCTGCTATTGGGTGTGCAGAGACCCCAGCCCCATCCACAATGAGGACGAATCAGTCAGACAGCGCAGCCTGAATGTCTAGCCCCCACCCTTGTCTACATCACTACATCCCCCAGACACCACACTTGGGACAGCAGTGGCACATCTAACTCAACAGCTCTAAAATTCCTCTCTTCCCAGGGGTGGCACCTCTCCCAGCAGCAGTCTAGGGTCTCCTGCCCCCTCCCTTGTCCCGGTACTAATTCATCATCCACCCTGGCCAGTCTGCCTCCAGAATCACACCCATTTGGAGCTGATGTCCACACAGCACTGAGTGCGGTCACTCCAAACCGAGCACCTGATCCAGGGCCCCCTCCCAGCTGCACCTTCAAGAGTTCCCCATTTTCAAAATGGGTCTCAATCCTACCGCTCTTCTCACACACACTCCAGATGGTGACATTTCAAGCCTGGTTTTCTGTCTGGAACCTTCTCTTAACCTGATCCCCGGAGACCCTTTTCCAAGGTCCAGGCCAGCCCCAGTTTCCTGCTGATCCGGGTGCCTCCTCCCCAAGCTCCATCCTGCTTCCCCCCTCCAAGCACTGAGCTGTTTCCTTTCCCTCCTCCTCCTCTGTAAGTTCTAGAAGGCAGAGACCACGCCCCACCGTGTTCCCCTTTGAATCCCATGTGCCTGGATGTACACGGTGCTCAGGAACAAATGAATCCTCTCAACTGCTTGGGCCGGCCTGTGGCTCACTTGGAAGAGTGTGGTGCTGATAACGCCAAGGCCACAGGTTCGGATCCCATATAGGGATGGCTGGTTAGCTCACTTGTGAGAGCATGGTGCTGACAACACCAAGTCAAGGGCTAGGATCCCCTTACAGGTCATCGTTAAAAAAATAATAATAATAATAATAATAATCCGGGCCGGCCCAGTGGCGCACTGCTACAGTGCGCCGCTTGGGAAGCGCGGCGGCGCTCCCGCCGNCACATACAGAGGCCACAAATAGTACACACACACACCACACACACACACACAGACCACAAACAGTACACATGCACCACACAGACAGTACACACACACACAGACCACAGACAGTACACATACAGAGGCCACAAATAGTACACACACACACCACACACACACCTGCATATATCACAGACAATACACATACACACACACACACACACCATACACACATACTACATACACACATACATACCAGAGAATACACACACAGAGACCACACAGTACACACATGCACATACACCAGACAGTACACACACACACAACACACACTCCTACACATAACACACACACAGACCAAAGACAGTAAAAACACACACCACACACACTTACACATATCACAGACAACACAAAGACCAGAGAGTACACACGCATGCACACACACCAGACAGTACACACATACCACACTCATATACATACCAGACAACACACACACCCCACAGTACACAAACACCACAGACAATACACACACACCCCACAGTACACAAACACCACAGACAATACACACACACCCCACAGTACAGACATCCCTCACCGTACACACCCCCAGACAGTACACACACATAACTCACAGACAGTACGCACACACATCACAGACAGTACAGACACACACACACACACGACATCCCTCACCATACACACCCCCAGACAGTACGCACACACATCACAGACAGTACACACACACACACACACACACACACACACGTACCCACAACCCAGAGTGCTGCCAGCTTTGCTACTTCCCACCCCAGCTGCACTGTGAGCACCTCCTATGAGCAATGACAGACAGAAGACAGCCCCAACCCAGACACGGAAGGACACCTTCCCCTTCTCAGTGTCCAGCAGGGTCGTCAGAGGGCTGAACTTAAATGTGGGAGCCTTTCTCTTCCAAACATTCTCCCTGACAATGTCCGGGGGACTCCCCTTGGAAGCCTCACCTAGGGCGCCCACTGGGTCCCTCCCTGAGGGACACTCTCTCGGTGTCTATCATGTCTTAAGGGGCCGTTGGAGGAAGGGCATCCCGCAAGTCAGCATATTTCCGAGCACCCGCCCTGCCCCCAAAGTGGCGAAGCACCTCCAGGTTTGCACCTCAATGCAGAGAGACCCAAGGAAGAGTAAGACACGCACAAGGCAGAAGCTCGGGCCCTGTGCCCAGCCCAGCACAGCTGGAGACACAGGAGTTGGGTCTGGTGGGAGGATGAGGAAGGTGGACACCTCAGAGGCTCTGGAACCCGCAGGCTCCTGAGACGGTGCACCAGGCACAGAAGGGCAGCTCTGCTGCTGCCCAGTGGGCAGGGCTCCATGGCTGGGCTGTGGCAGCATTTTCGGGGCCAGCTGGACAGTGAGGCTGTCCCAGAGAGGACGCTGTGTGGCTGTGGGGACCACGAGAGTGACTCAGAAAGTACCTAGAACAGCCACTGACAGAGACATGTCAGGAAATAGCACTGGGCAGAGCCAGGGCAGGGGACATGGGCAGAACCAGGAGCACACTCACTCTTTGGACAGTCCAGGAGGCATCGGGACAAAGCTCTTCTGGATTTTCTTGCCAATCGCCTGAGGCCAGGGGCAAACAGGGGTCCCCTTCTTCCTTCAGACTTTCCGTACACTCCATTTCTCCCTCTGGGGCTGCCACTGTGGAGCCGTTGTTCTTAGAATCTGCAAAGACAGAAGAAGGAAGCGTCACATCTCTCAGGGAAGAGCAAGCTGGCGTCAGGAGTGAAGAGCTGGAGCCCTCGCCACGAGCGTGTGCAGACAGCTCAGCGCCGTCCTCCCTCCAAGGTCCTCTTTGGGCCCGCTGACCTGTGCGGGGTACTATGACTTCTGCTATTGGGTGTGCAGAGACCCCAGCCCCATCCACAATGAGGACGAATCAGTCAGACAGCGCAGCCTGAATGTCTAGCCCCCACCCTTGTCTACATCACTACATCCCCCAGACACCACACTTGGGACAGCAGTGGCACATCTAACTCAACAGCTCTAAAATTCCTCTCTTCCCAGGGGTGGCACCTCTCCCAGCAGCAGTCTAGGGTCTCCTGCCCCCTCCCTTGTCCCGGTACTAATTCATCATCCACCCTGGCCAGTCTGCCTCCAGAATCACACCCATTTGGAGCTGATGTCCACACAGCACTGAGTGCGGTCACTCCAAACCGAGCACCTGATCCAGGGCCCCCTCCCAGCTGCACCTTCAAGAGTTCCCCATTTTCAAAATGGGTCTCAATCCTACCGCTCTTCTCACACACACTCCAGATGGTGACATTTCAAGCCTGGTTTTCTGTCTGGAACCTTCTCTTAACCTGATCCCCGGAGACCCTTTTCCAAGGTCCAGGCCAGCCCCAGTTTCCTGCTGATCCGGGTGCCTCCTCCCCAAGCTCCATCCTGCTTCCCCCCTCCAAGCACTGAGCTGTTTCCTTTCCCTCCTCCTCCTCTGTAAGTTCTAGAAGGCAGAGACCACGCCCCACCGTGTTCCCCTTTGAATCCCATGTGCCTGGATGTACACGGTGCTCAGGAACAAATGAATCCTCTCAACTGCTTGGGCCGGCCTGTGGCTCACTTGGAAGAGTGTGGTGCTGATAACGCCAAGGCCACAGGTTCGGATCCCATATAGGGATGGCTGGTTAGCTCACTTGTGAGAGCATGGTGCTGACAACACCAAGTCAAGGGCTAGGATCCCCTTACAGGTCATCGTTAAAAAAATAATAATAATAATAATAATAACGATCCGTTGCCGGTCACGAAAATAGACAAAAAGGAAAAAAAAAATCCTCTAAACTTCTACATACACAGACACAAACACACAAAAGCTTACAGTAGGGCTGGTCAGCTGGCTCAGCTGGTTAGAGTGTGGTGCTGATAATACCGAGGTCCAGGGTTCAATCCCTATACCAGCCAGCCACCAAAAAACACCCCCCCAAAAACCTCATATTCAAAAAGTAAAAGCTGGGAAATAAACTGTAACACACAACACCTCAAGCTACTTCCTTTGCACAGCTGATATTTCATAATTAACGGGATTCCGCTCATTCTCCCTCCTCCCGCTGGAGGGCAGGCCCATTAGCCCACTCCAGTGAGAACCGGGCACTTCCCCCAGCCCCAGTGACTGACTCGAAGACAGGCCCATCGGTAAAGAAGCCTCTGGCTTGCTCATTGGGGTTTCTGACAGATCCACTCTCGCCTTCTAGAGGGACCGAAAGATGGGACGTAGGAGACCACTGTGCTGTCCAGCCTGCGGGCACAGCTGGATGGAGGAGAGGCAAGGCTGCCAGGACCAGAGGAGAGAGCAAGAGCCCTCTGCACACCTGAAGCCCTCGGGCCTGACTTGGGCCAGGCAGCCCAGGCCTTCCTCCCGCCGAGCAAGCCAGGGGAGCCGGGTGTAGAGCTAGGGCTAGGGCTCACAGACCCCTCAAACCCATTGTCCAGATTGGGTCACAAACCCTCCACATGCAGGTCTACGAGCGAGGTAATAGGAAAAATCCTTGGAGCCGTGTGTGAAGAAATAATAGGCTTTATTCAGAGCTCGGAGCAGCCGACCTAATGTGGCTTCCCGGGATGTCCTCTCAAAGCTTCGCACATCTGCCTCCTCGGGAGCAATCAAAAAATCCTTTAAATCCACTGAGCGTACCTTGCTACCTGTTTCCAAAGATTTGGTGAAACGCTGTTAGGGGCACAATTGCTGCCACAAGGCAAATGGGACTGCATTTGGCTGCCGGTCAATTTTCTTTTTATCAACCCCTGCTGTAGGCAAGTCAAGACACATCTCCTTACGGCTAGTCTTGCTTGGTCCCTTTGGGATAAAATCCCAAGTATTCCTTGGGAGTTTGGTCTTAGCCACCTTTCGGACCACTTTTGCTTGTCTTCTATCCTCTACCTCACCCAGGCTGGCTATCATGGTTGTTACCTCATGTATAGGGCAACCAATGTAGGGGGCCAGTATAGTCATCATTGATGGGGCATTCTGCAGCACTATGTCTCTCATGCTGCCTGTAAAATTTTCATCGTCTGGGCCACGAGTGTTCACATTAAACATGGACTGCCCCATCCCCAGCTCCCTAATTATTTGAACCAACTCTACATATGTTTGCCATTTACTCACAATCTTGGGCAGTTCTCTAGCATTCGACCATATGGTTCAGGCAGCTGCACTCACCCAGTCCATCAAGGAATGATCACCTCACCCTTGTGCATATCTGCAGCTATTCTGCAGCCGCTGCCTATGGTGATGGAGGCCAACTTCTCCATCTCCTCACCAGAGTATATCACACTATCCAACCCTAGGTTCCATAACCACAGCAGCCAAGCAGCCAGGGGATTCCCCCGTTTCTGCCTGAACTGTCTTTCCAAGTCAACTAATTCAACCTGGGTATACAGGACATAGGTAGTGAATTGGGTCACCTGTGGCTCGCCCACTGGTTGTCCGCCTGGTCCCATAGGCTGCTCACGTTTCACTTTCTGATGCACAACAGGTCATGCCTGGAGACGCACAGTCTCCCCCAACTCACCACTGGGTTTGTCGTCTTCCCCGGTGTGAGAAGCAGGTATGGCCAGTCACTGCATGTCATCCTCCAGGACATTTATCTGTGCTTCCAACAACTCTGCTTTCTGCTTCAACTCTTGATCAGTTCTCAGCATAGTGAGCAGTAGCCAGGCTCCAGTCAGCAGAAAAGTGGCCACCAGGGACCACATGCTCAAGGACAGCCACACTTCCTCCCCGGCCCATGGGGTTCTCCACTGTAGTGCCTGGCCTATGCTGCCTTGCAGTACAGTGAGGAGCTACCAGATCCCGGTCAACAGGAAGGCGGCCATAGGGCAGAGCATATTCAAAAATAGCCACATTTCCTCCTCCCAAGAAGCTTTTGGCTCCCGTACCTGCTCAGAATCCTGCCAGACTATGCCAATTGTAGAGTTAGGGCTAGGGCTCACAGACCCAAGCCCGTTGTCCAGACTGGGTCACAAACCCTTCTGTATGGCTCTCTGGCTTTTGTCGGAATCCTGCTCATAGCGCCAATTGCAGAGCTCCTTTTACCTGCCCGTAATCCTGCACTGACTGGGCCAAATGTCGTGCTAGGGCTGGGTCTGGAGCTCACAGACCCCCTCAAGCCCGTTCACAGACTGGGTCACAAACCCCGCACACGCCAGGCCGGGTCCCCAGACCCCTCACACGCCAGACTGGGTCCCCAGGCCCCTCACACGCGGGTCTATGAACTAGGTAACCGGCAAACAGGTCCTTGTAGGCCTGTAGGATGGAGAGCATGGCCGCACACATGGCGGCCGCCCAACGCAGTAAAAAGCCCGCCAATGGCGGCTCCGCGCAGGCGCACCAACTCCGCCCACACGCAACGTATTCACAGCAAATGCTCGGCAAGATTCCGAGCATCTGAGGGCCCCGACCATCCTCCTACACTCTCCCAACACCTTCACACGCAGGTCACGAGCGAGGTAAGAGGAAAAGGCCCTGGGAGCCGTGCGTGAAGAAGCAACAGGCTTTACTCGGAGCTAGGAGCAGCCGCCCTCACACGGTTGCCCGCGCGTCCTCCCCAAGCCCCTCTGCGGGCGCGGTTCGTCCTCTACACTCAAGCCCACAAGCCAAAACCACCCTCCTGGGTGCACATGCGCACTCACAGGACACCGTGCGCACGCGCACGCCCACCTCAGCCGCTGCGCAGACGCCGGACATCCGGGGCTCTGACCGTCCTAGTCTCCCAACACTGGGCTTCCGTCAACGCCATGCCTGCGAATGTCCGTAGGAGAACAAAGCAAAACGAAACAAGCTTTCCTAAAGAGAAGCAGGCAAAAGCAACAGAAAAGAAGCACGTGTGGCTTCAACTTTCAAAAACGCCTGGCCTCCCCACCCGTCAAGGCAATCGGCATGGCACCGGTCTGGTCGGCATCGCCGGGCGGTCGGGCAGGGTCGCTCACTCCCGGGGCTGGAGCGGATGCGCGTGGGAGCGCGCCCTCGGGGACACGTGGCGAGGGCGGCCGGAGAAGCCGTGTGCAGGGGATCAGCAGCGCGCCTTCTGCTGTAATGCTGGGAGTTCGTCTCCGGAAACTGCCCGGCTCCGGGACGAGATCTCCCAGCAAGGTCACGGCTCAGCGGGGGCCACGGCAAACCGTGGAAGAACCCAAGGGCCCAGGCCGGCTGCCGAGTCAGGCCCCGCATGGGGCAGGGCAAAGGTGTCACCGAGGCCACCATCACCCGGAGGCCGCAGCCTGGCACTGCAGGGAGGCGAAGCGTGTGCGTGGCCCCCGGCTCCGAGCCTGCGTGCATGCATGCGCTTCGACGTGGAGGGGACACGTCAGTTAACAGTGTTGTTCAGCGGAGGGAGACAGGGCTGGAGCCAGGACGGGGACCTCATGGTGTCCTCCTGTAATGTGCAGGTCATTTGCCACAAGCGTGCAAATGTAAGAAGGAAAGTAGCTGGACTCGATTAGCACTTACTAAGCGCTTCACCCGTTAACTCATTAAATACTCATAGCCACCTGGATTAGGGTTGTCCAGGGAGACAGAACCAGTAGAATATGTAGACAGACGGATGGATGAGAGATTTATTAGGGAAGTGGCTCATGCCAATCATGAAGGCTGAGCAGTCCCAGGACAGGCTGTCTGCAAGTTGGAGACCCTAGGATGCTGGCAGCTGCGCTCAGTGTCTGAAGGCCTAAGAACCAGGGAAGCCAAGGGTGTAACTCTCAGTCCCAGGCAAAAGGCCTGAGAACCTGGGGGGCCGCTGGGGTAAGCCCTGGGGTCCAAAGGCTGGGGTTCTGATGTCCAAGGCAGGAGGCGAATGTATCCCAGCCCCTGGATACATTTTTGCCTTTCCTGTTCATTCTCTCTGGGCCCAGACTGAATCATGCCTTCCCATGTTGAGGGCAGCTCTGCCCCACCTAATCCACTCAGGCTCCCACGCTAATCTCTGGAAACACACTCACAGACACATCCAGAAATAATGCTTTATCAGGTTTCTACACATTCCCAAATCCAGCCAAGTTGACACCTAAAATTACCCATCACACCCTTTCCACCAACACCCAGGTATCCAGGGGTTTCTGAGAACACTGAACCTGGCCTCCACTGGCCCCACAGGGCCCTGCCCTGCCCAGGCTCCTGGGGGACCAGCCTGCCTGGGTCCCCCTCTCCTGCAAGTGGCTGACAGGAGGAGCCACCGCCTTCTAAGCAGCTCCAGTCAAGGCCCCATCATGTTGGTTTCAGTTTCTGTTCCTTTAACAAGCACAGCTGGGTGTGGGGAAGCTTGCTCATGGTGGCCCCAGGCCAGCCGGGCACCTAACGAGGTGGACAGCCACCCCTGCCCACCCTCCCCACCTACCAGGACAGGCACTCCCCCCGCCCAGCAAGGCAGCCGCTGGCTCTAGTTCAAGTATGAGAAGACTTAATGACATTTTGTAAAAATGCCACACACCCTTGTTCTCGGACAAATCTTCATGTTGTTTTTTCTGTTCTGTTGACAAACACGTCGGCTGCCCTCACAGCCCCAAGAAGGCCCCTCACTCAAAATGAAAGGAGAGGCAACGGGAGGGGAAACTTTCAGGAAGACCCTCTGAGAGGGCAAATATGAAGAGCCCCGTTTTCCCAATGGGATCTGAGACTAAATGAAGCCCCCCCCAGGTGCTCTGTCTGCCCCACACCACCCCTTCTCAGCTCAGTCACAGACAACCCTGTTTCACTCTGTCACAGTAATTACTTTTAATCCCCGGGGCCCACACTTGATGCCGGCCTCCCCCGACTGCAGGCCATGAAGGCAGAGGCTAGAGCTGTTCATCCACAGAACCCAGGTGGGCCCCAGAGGGTTCAAACCCTGTCTCTGCCAGTTGCTAGCTGTGTGACCATGGGCAAGTTACTTAACCTCTCTGTGCTTCTCTTAACATCTGTAAAATGGGATTTATGACAGCTGCTCCTTCAATGCTTAGCACAGTGCCTGACAAGTCACAGTTTAGCAGGTTGGATTTGTTTTTTTAATCTCTGGGACTCCAAAGACCTTCCCCTCCCAAGGCCCTAACCCAGGCAGATGTTCTAGCAACCAAGGGTGAAGACCCCAGACAGGTCAGAAATTCCCCCTGGCACAGGAAACTCAGCCATCCCATGACTCAGTACCTTGACAGCAAGAAATGGATAACAAGAGCAGGCACCCAGATGATTACTGAGAGCACCCAATTCCATGACCCGTCAGGCCCGGGGTGTTCCAAATGAAAGGGTGGAGCCCTCAAAGCTGTCTTTCAGCCAAAGCTGCTCCCCACAGAGTAAGCACCAAAGAAAATCGATAAAACAAAAATCAGTGACGAAAAGCAGCAGGCTCTTCGTATCTCTTGTAGTCCAATAAAAGCCCCTACAATATGAGCACTCCATCCAAACGCACAGAATGAGAGTGACGTCAAGACCGGTCGGCTGCAACTCAAAGCCAAGCGCGACACCAGCGAGTCCCCAGAGGCAAGCAGGACATGCTGGTACTGACAACACTCACAGACTATATACATAGGCACAGCGCATGTTCAGAAAACACGCACGGTCTCTCGCAAACCTTCTTTGATGCATGCATCGAATAAATGTCGAGCACCTGTCATGTGCCAGGCACTGAGCGAGGAACCTGGGATAAAACAGCGAACAGGAGAGCAAAGGTCTCCTTGGAAGCCACACACCAGTGTGTGCCAAGTGCTACATGGACAAATGGCCAGGTGAAGTGCAACTGGGAGTCTGGGGGAGGGGCAGGTTGTAGTTTTAAATGGAGTGGCCAGGGTGGGACTCACCAGAGGAGGTGACAGTTGGGCAAAGACTGGAAGAGGGGCGGAAGGGAGCCATGTTCCCTTTGGGGAAAGGTGTGTTCCAGGCAGAGGGAACGGGGTACAAAGGCCCTGCAGTTGGAGCACACCTAGTGTGTCCCAGGGAGGCGAGTGGGCTCTGGGGGGCAGCAGGAGAAGAGGTCAGGAGGAACGGGGTGTGCAGCACTCTGTGCAGGACCTTGTGGGCCAATGCATGGACTCCAGCTTGCACTCTTCGTTACATTGGGGTCTTAAAAGGGGATATGTGATTTGATTGCTATGCTGAGGAGGGCAAGGGGAGGCAGGGAGGTCAGGGCCTCTTGCCATCATCCCCAACAGGACGGCGGTGGCTTTCCAGGGTGGAAGTTGTCAGACCTTGGGGAGGTTTGGATGGTGCGGCCCACAAGGTCTTCTGGGAGCTGGATGTGGGCATGAAGGAAGGAGAGGAGCCGAGGACTGTGCCGGGCTTGGGCAGAGCTGCTGCAGGGTGAGTTGCCCTGCTCAGTGGAAGTGACGGCCTACGGGGAGCTGGGCTTTGGGCACGGAAAGGCTGAAGGTCTCAGATACCCATGTAGACAGGCTGCTCAGGCGAGAGGTCCAGGACGCAAGCATTAACTTGGAGCTGCCACTACATGGACAGCATTGACAACCTGGAACTGCCAAGAACAGCCCTGAGGGAGGAGGGAGACCAGAGTCCGAGGCCCACCTGACACCGTGGCTCTGCTCCTGTCACTCAGCCGCCCTGAGCCAGGAAGGGGCCTGGGGAAGCTGTGGGGACCTCTCACAGTCACCTTACAACCAAACCCAGGCACAGTCCTCACCCCCCAGCAACACCTCAGACACGCTTCCGTGCAACATCTTCTGCAATCCTCTAAGAACCCTCAGCCCAGTTCCCTCTAGTTCTCTCTAGGAAACGAAACTGAAACTTTAAAAAACAGTGGTGGGGCCAGCCCCGTGGCGCACTCGGGAGAGTGCAGCGCTTGGGAGCGCAGCGGCGGGCCACGGTTCGGATCCTATGTAGGGATGGCCGGTGCGCTCACTGGCTGAGCGCAGTGCAGGCGACACCAAGCCAAGGGTTGCGATCCCCTTACCGGTCACAAAAAACAGACAAAAAATAATAATAATAAAATAAAATAAAAAACAGTGGTGCCTCTAGCAAAGGACCCATCACAGTTGTTCTAACGAAACTGTTCTTCTTGAAAGAGTTCTTCGGCCACAGAAGACCTCTGGCCTGCCTGCATTGCCTGCTGGCCTCAGTTCCCATTTCCTGGAAAGGGGCGGGCCAGGACTGGCTCTCCGCTCCATCGCGGGTGTCCCCACTGCCCCCACTCAGCCCCCAGTACCCACCAGCGCCCCCTTGGGCCGTACCTGGCATGGGGACTGCAGGAGGCAGCCTCTTTCCACACTGGCTGCAGAAGATGGGGGCTTCCTCTTTGGAGACATGCCGGCACGAAGGACACTGCATACCTCCTCCAGTTCGGGGCTTCGAGAGGCCCGCGCCGTCCTCTTCAGATCTGGAAGCAAGAGTCCGAGGCAGCGGCTATATAGCACGCCTCCTGTCATGTGACCGCGGCCCTGCTTCAGTTTCATTTTCTGGGAAAGTGAAATTACTGTGGCCCAGAAGGTCCCCAGCATGTGCCAGCGGCGGCGGCCCCTCCCCCGCCCAGCCCCTCCTCCCGGTCCTGGGCTCCGCTTCCTCTGCTGCCCCCTGGGCCGCTCCCTCCGCGTCTCTGCCACTGCCTGTCCCCCAGTGAGTCTAAAAGGGTCCCTGCTGAGTGGGAGGGAGTGACAGGGCGCCCGCTGAGGGGGGCTTCCCCAAGACGACCGCTGAGAAAGGAAGAGGAGGTGGGAGCGCTGGAGGCAGAGACGCGGGGCAGTGAAACGCACACATGAGACCTGGGTGGCCACGTGCTGTCCAGCGCAGCCCTGCCCTGCCAGGCACGCAGCCTCATGGTGCCTCGCCCTACTCATCTGGGCAAGGGGCCAAAAGCACCTGCTTTACTGGTGAGGACGCGACTCATCGAGGCTCGGCTCTTAGGGCACCGCTGGAACACCAGCGGCCACTCTGCACAGGGCGGCCCAGGGCTAAGGGGCTGGCAGTCTGGATTCCTAATAACAGGGGGAGGGGACTGCCACCTACGAAGCCCCCCACTTTTCTCATTGACCTACAGCCCTCGGAGCACCCTCTATGGTGGGCAGCATCAAACTAGGTGAGGTCCACAGCTAGTCCAAGGCCAAGACCAAGATTTAGGGTGGGCACCCGGGCCTCCAGGCCACTCATCACATTGGGATGAGGTTGGGGACTGGCGTTTAGGTCTTGGCCGCCTAATGTGACGAGGTAGATTGATTTAGCTTATGCCATTTTTACTGTTAGAAAAGTGTTCTTATTTGAAAGCCCCCAACACCTGTGGTGAAAATTGAAGGTTAAAAATTGTCCTGTACTTAGATAAATTTTAAGTTCTGCCTGCCTTTGATGTTTCCCACCTATGCTGTCCCTGATTGATAAAACCAAGAGCTGTATCCGGATGCATCTAGACAACCTAAGGAGGAAACTGCCCCATGGAAGTTTTTGCCGTCCCTAAGTGATTAACTGGCTTGTTTCAGCTTCTGTTAGCAGCTTGTGCTAGGCCTCCCCCAACCCCCTCCTCATGCCAGGAAGGTATGTGTGTGACTATGTGCCTTTAAAAGACCCCTTAAACTTAAACTCAGGGCTGCTTCCTTCCAAGGCTTTCTTGGAGGAACAGTCACCGGCCGGCCAATAAAACCCCCCTTTTAAATTCTCCATTGGGTGTTCTGGTTCCTTTTCCGTGCAGCAGCCTCACACTAGCAGTTGAGGATCTGACTCTCCATGATAAGAGTCCTGGGGCACACTGACCTCCCCACCACCCTTTCCTGGTGCTGCAGCAGTGCCGAGCTGGCTCCATCACCAGCTGGCTGGGCACCCAGGCATCCTCCCAGCTCCCACCTCGCCACCCACCCTTCCCTATCCTCTCCCTGGGGCGTGGCGCCCCATCTGCCACAGTGGGCTTGGTCCCCATTACATGGTGAGCTCTCTCGGGAAGGGCTGGAAGGAGGAGCACTCGGGATGTGCAGCCCCCTGGCTTCACCTGTGCAAGACTAAAATACTCCACCCCAAAATATACTTCTTTGACATATTTCAAGAGGCTATTCAGTGAAACTGCAGACACAGGAACAGCTCGGAAAAGCTGTCCTTTTGTAAAAGAAATTTACATCTATAAAGGAATCTACATTAGTAAGGGGGGGAGGGGGAAACGCAAGCCAAGGAGAGCTTTTCTCTGAGGCCCCCCTTACCTGCCTAAAAACCTCCCTAGGAAAAATCAGGTCCCAGGAAGAGACTAAAGGTCATCACATCTCCTCCCCAAAGAGCCACAGGACACCTATTCTTCTGGGGATAGCTCTGACATTACCTGAGAGACTTTATCTGCATAACAATCCCTCCCCTCCCCCTCCCAAAGCTTGTCCCCACCTCCCCCCAGAAGCCCCAAGGCCCTATTCTGATGTTGTAAAAATTTCAATCACCTGGCCCTTCTTTGAGTCTTACATTTTGTGAGGTTCCCGTGTGTGCATTTAATAAATTCGTGTGGCTTTTCTTCTGTTAATCCATCTACTGTCAGTTTATTCCAGAGACTCAAATTATGGAACCTGCAGGAAGTAGAGGGAACGTTTAGAACTCCCCTGCACCTGCCACAGCTAGGTCCCGGGCCTCCCCACATCCCCTTCTCTCCACACTCCCCCCTGAAGCAACCACCACCAAGGTCTGGGCCCTCTGGCCCTCAAACCCCTTCGGTGACTCCCCGTCGACCCAGCCTCTCTCTTTCCAGCCAAAGTTGTCTCTGCCAATGCTTCGCTTCCCACAGACCAGAAACCTCAGAGCAGGACTTGGGCGATCCTCCCCAAAGCATCGTTTCCTGTCTGCACCAGGGGCCTGCAGACAGAAGTGAGTGCCCCAGGCTACCATACTTCCCTATTCAAGCTACCTCCAGACTTTCCTGATCCGTGACAAACTCAAAGCCCATCCCCCAACCGCCACCAAAGAAAACAAGGTCGGGCTCTGGGGACAGAGAGGGGCCTCCCACCATCTTTGTGCTGGCTCCTCCCCTCCCGCCCGGGCCTCCCCAGGACCGATCTCGAGGCCGCCATCCGGGAGGGGGGACACCGTGGCCTTGAGTCCCCTCCCCCCCGGCGGCCCTGGAAAGTTCGAGGACGCAGCGCTCTGGTGCTGCGCCGGGGGTGATGCCTGTCTTGGAAAAGTCACTTTGAAATAAAGATAAGGGGATCTTTCTGCAACTGCACTTTTCAGTTGAAGTTAATGGAGGCCACGGACTTCGGGCGGAGCCGCGGGCCCCGGCTTCGGCCGTCCCGGTCCCCCATCGGCTCGCGCCCCGGCCCCAGCTCCTGCCCGCCGGACTGGGGCGGGTCGCGGGGACCGTGCCCTCCGGGGATGTCGCCGGGGTCCCTGGGGGATGCCTCTTCCCCCCGCCCCCCGCC
>NW_007732148.1:109819-125699 GCF_000696425.1 Galeopterus variegatus
CGCCCGCGCCCGGGAGGCGCCTCCTGCCGCTGTGCGCCGCGTGCGTGCCGAGCGCGGGAGGAGCCTGGTTCCGGCCGGGCCGGGGTCGCACCGGGGTCTCCCCCGAGCGCCCAGCACCTTGGACAGTGTCCACGCCCCGCAGAGCCCGCGGCGGGCCGCTCGCGTGCAAGGTGGGGGTCGCCAGCCCATCGCGTCCGGACCGCCTGCGGGTTAAGTGACCATCGCGGCCGCGCTCAGTCACCCAGGGCACGCCCCACTCCGTGCCTTAGTTTCCTCATCTGTGAGGCTCATAGTCCCACCTTCTAGGGCCCTGGAGGATTAGTGATAAGAGGCAAAGGCTTATTCCAGGGCGCGGCGCCGGGCGCACAGCCTGTCACCTGGTCCCCCGGCCACGCAGCCTGACAGCACTCACGGGAGCCCGCGCCACCCTGTGCTGCAGTACGTTCCAGCTATGGCGGTCATTACTATCAAAAGTACAGAGCCACGTCCACCCGCCCACTTCTCTGACCCTCTCATTGAGCTAGGGCTTGGTCCGGAGCTCACGGACTCCTCAAGCCCATTGTCCAGACTGGGTCACAAACCCTTCACATGCAGGTCTACGAGCTAACTGACCAGCAAAAAGGTCCTTGGAGCTGTAGGTTGGAGAGCATGGCTGGGCGGGCCGATGTCTGAGGCAGTAAAACACCAGCCAGGTGGCGGTGCTGCTATACTACTAACTCCACCCTCACACAACTTGCTTACAAAGAATGCACTGCACCACCCCCAACCGGACCTAAGGCTAGGGGGCCTAATTATTCTATTTTCCCAACACCTCTCCTTTCCCTTAACCTCCAGTCACTCTGTCCTTCCCTCCCGGCTCTGTCCCCTTCTGCAGCAACCCCCCCCTTAAACATCTGGCTTCTCTGGCATTTGACCTCAACATCAAGTCTGAGCTCAGGCAGTGCTTGGAGGCATTTAGAACAGGTATGTCTCGTATTTACCACAAAGCCAAATTTACAATCATCCATACCCCACCATCTAGCTGTTCTGGGGTCTGGGCAGGATCCAGGTTGTGTCCACCTCTGTAGCCTTTGACTTTGTGGTAACCTAGCAGGGGGGGCCCCCTGAGAAAAGGGGGCACTGGGCAGACTGGTGGGACCTGGTCACAAAGCCTAGCTGTTAGGGGGCAACAGGTGCATTGGGCTGGCCTGGCTCTTCTGGGCCCTTGTAGAGGAGGGGGCTTCCTTGGAACCCAAAGAGACAGCTCCCCAGACAGGTCTGTGATGGGATCCCTTTTTAGGAATATCAAGTGAAGAGCAGGGAGATCACAGCCCTGACCCACACTGCCACAACCCTATTAGATTAGGGGGACTTCAGCAGGGGTGGCTGTGCCTGGCAGTATGCTGGCCAAGACCTGGATGGCGCCTTAGGCCAGCAGTGCAGTCAGCCCCTGTGGCCTGGTGGCCCCTCCAGTGGGAGCCCTGCCGGGCAGTAGCACCCCATGGTGGACATGGCTCCATCCTGGAGAGGAGGCACAGCACCTCAGACCCCACCACGTGCACAGCACCTTGGACCCCACCACATATGCACCAGAACCCTGGGCCTGCCCCAAAGTAGTAGGGAGTCTCTGAAGGGCACAGCAGACTGTGCGTGACTGTCCGGCCACCATGCCTGATGGGGTTTAGGGACACTGTTTCTACCAGATGCACATCCTGAACAAGTCCTGTGGCCTGAGTCTACTTCCTGATGTGACCACTTGAGAACACAATCACCTGCCTGGTGAACCATTAAATTGAACAACCCAACACTGAGCACTAAGGGAACACAGTTTTGATGATAACTCTACCAACACTTTTATCTAGAGGCCTGTTGCTATTTTTGTCTTCTGTGAAACTTTACTTATTTTTTTATTCTGGCAGTTGGTTGGTACAGGAATCCGAACCCCTGATCTTGGTGTTATCAGCACCACACTCTAACCAACTGAGCTAACTGGCCAGCCCCAAGAAAGGCAGGATTACCTTTTTTTTTTTTTCCTTCCTAGCAAATTGAGTTGGTGTAGTGTATTCTTGGTTACCAAAATGCTTGTATAGCTTTGGGATTTTGAATTGACAAATACTCATAACGTGTGAAAAAGCATGGAACATACTGTACGATCTAATCACATGAAATTGGATGCTACATACATATGCCCACAGGACCTTGAAGGACATATCAGACCGTAACTGCTTATGGCTGTGGATGACTTTCTTCTTAGCTTCTTGTGTGTTTTTTTCAGTTTCCTTATAATGCACTCATTAGCTTTTTAAAAAAGTAAAGCTTATTATTATTTTTTTTTGTCTTTTTTTTCCGTGTCCGGCAACGGATCGTAACCCTCAGTGTTGCCCCTGTACCGGACCGGGGACCGGCAACGGGATCGCAAATCTCCGTGCTGCTCCCGCGCCTCGCTCAGCCAGTGAGCGGGAACCGGTCTGCATGTGGGATCCGAACCCTCGGGCGGGAGCGCTGCCGCGCTTCCCAAGCGGCGCACCTATCCAGTGCGCCACCAGGCCGGCCCAGTAAAGCTTATTTTAAAAAAGAAGAATTAGAATCCTTCCAGTGAGAGGCCAGGCCCCACAAAGAGAGGTGCCTTTTGGAATTGTAAGGCCATTTTAGTGCCCCCAGGGGATCACCCCTCCAACCCCCTTCTCTCTCTCTTTGTCTTCTCCTTAGAGAAATAACAAGGACAGTAAAGGGATTTTAAATCTAGCCTGTAGATTAAAATGATCGGAGATGCGAAGGAAGACACAGCAGATGAGATGCAGGTGAAGAGCGGGGGCCACTGCTCTCTCAGGTGAGCAGCCCCGACCCAGCCGCTGTTACAGCTTTTATTACATTTAGCAAGCTTGTGCATGCAAGATAAGCATTAATGCATAAATTCTGTTATATTTTTCTCAAGAGCAGAAGGCCGTTACCTCCCTTCTCAAGCACTTGGTTATCCATAATGCGCCTCCTGGGAACATCCCAAGAAAGTGTTCTCACGACTTCAAACGTTCTCAAGGATTGTTTGCAATCCTTGACATTTCTTGGTTGTTTACTCGTATGCGAGTTCACCAAGTGAACACATCCTTGGGTGCTGACCACAGATGTCCATTAACCATTTCCTTCACTAGCCTTAGAGAGAGAGCTGGGGTCACCAGCCTTCCTTCAACATGTCTCCACATCCCAAATTTAATTTGTGGCTCAAGATAAATCATCCAGGGTGGATTATGATGTCACCTCCTCTAAACGAGTCTCCCTTCAGCCCTTAGAGTCCAGCCTCACCAGGCTCACTGGCACCGTGGCTGTGAAATGGATTCCAGGCGAGGACTCTGCAGTGGCACAGCAAGTACACACAACTCAGTCTCCAGAAAAGGAAGTCGGGTTAGAGCATGGGGCCGCCACTTCCTACGTTGTGGGAAGTTCATACCTGCCTGTGGTCGGTATGGACATCCTATTTTGACAGGTGCAGACACAATCACCAGATGTTTCAAAAAAGGTGGAGGTCCTGCAGAATGTCCACCTCTCATAGCTAAGAACCTGGCAGTAGCAGTCACACCAACAGGGCGGCTAACCTGTAGGGACGGTTAGCAACCCAAAGAAACAAGTTCAAAATACATAGAGCACACCAAATAAACACAAAACAGAGGAATGATGGAAAAGCTTGTAACTAATGCAATAAATAGAGGCTTTAAAATATGCACACATTTTTTCTGAACAATAAAAGAAGTATAATATATAATATATAAATGTAATGTATTATAAAATAAGACAGAAAAGAGCAAGATTCGTGGACGGTGGCAGGTGTGGTTCACTCTGCAAGGTGAACCTGGAACAGACAGAGATGGATCCAGGAACAGGAGGTGGGTGGGCCCTGGGATGATGGAAGGAGGGGACAGACAGGCCTCAGGTGGTGTCACCTGCAGACTTGAGTCTGGGCATCTCCTCCTCTCAGGAGGGAAGGCTCCGTGTTTACAACAATCTGCTTGGGGAGAAATCTGCCTGAGATCAGCAGAGGAGCCCGTCACCTCGTGGCCACACCCTGCCACCCCGCCAGCCCCTGGCCTCTCTGTCCTTGTCATTGCCCCTCTCAGCTCACTGAAAGGTGTCTTGCTTGACTTAGACAAGACTGCAATCTTCCGGTATTTCCCAGGCTCATCCCGAGGGCTGAGCCCGGCTTCACCCACTCCATTGTAGAAACATGGTATAGAATTTTCGTGGTCCCAAGGATGTTGTATCATTTGAAACTTCCATTATCTTCTGATTGCTACCACCCGCATTTGTGGAATGGATCTGACCTCAAGCTGCCGACTTTGCGCCTCGCCTGTGCCTATCTTGATGATCCTGGTGTCGCCTTCAGGTTTCTCAGCAGCAGAGCTGTGTCAGGATGGGGCCTTTAAGGATGAAGCACACACAGACAGGCATGCTCTGCAGGGTGCTAAGTGTCTGGAGGTGGGAGTTGCTGAGAACAAGGGGCCTTGTTGGGAGGGGTAGGCCCGGCAGCACACAGCCAGCCCATTCTGAGGCTGCACGGCTCGGGGGCCCTGCTCTGGATCTGGTCCCTAGGCATGCTGTCTCCCAGACCCAGCTATCTCAAAGCAGGGCTTGTGTGATGAGGCGGGGATGAACGGAACACTTGCATCATTCCACAGCCATATAAATAAAAACCTCAAAACAAGAGGGCTTGTAGCTTCCGGCTTGGATGGCATCTACTCAAAAATCTGCCTTCAGATCTTCATTTCACCCACGATCCTCCCCAAGGAAGGAGAACATAATGTCTAGCCTCTGTGTGTGAACTTGGCAGCCCAGGGGTTCACTAAATGGGCTTTTGAGTACAAATCGGTTAGGGCTAAGTTTGGCTGGTGAGAACCAGTTGTTTTCTGGGCCTGAATGTTCTTGAATGGGGATCGTGTTCCTTTGACCCCATGGAGTAAAAAGTGTCCCAGAGTCAAAGGCTGCCCAGGTTAAATCTGGGGCCAAAAATGTCCTGTGTCAGCATTGAATGGGTTAACCCACCGCAGGCTTCAGACCTGTACAGACAGAAGAGCCAACCCCAGGGTATGTCAGGTGGCAGCCCTTGGGAACCTCTCCTGGCCATCAGCAGGCCCCTGACCGTGGCACTGAAATCATCCATTCCCCTGGTGGCTTCATTTCCCTACTTTCTTTTGGATTAGTTTGCTCCTTGAGAGTCTTAGGCTAAACTCTAGATCAGTTTCCTCCCTCCCTCCAGCCTCTCTCCTTCCTAGTATAAGCCCTGGGGCAATAAACCTCCTTGGAAGGAAGTTTGGCCAACTATGGTACAAAGAACTCTGTCCTCGTGTAGTTGGAAAGTTCGAATAGGCCCCAGGCTTTACTCCCTTATTGGATACTGAAGCAAACAAGGGTCTTTGGCTAAGAATTTGGGACCTCACAAGAAAGGCCACAAAAGATTGTCTTAGTGTAATGAAAAGAGCAGCCCTCAAGGAAGACCTGTGGTTTCTTTCTTACTTAGGGAGGCAGGAGGGGCAAATATAAGAATAAAGATGTTGTATGACTTCATGGATTTGGATTGGGGAAGGCATGGCAGTAGGATAGATGGGGCAGGGGCTTGAAAATTACCAGGCAGCTAGTGATACAGGAGGTGCTCAGTCTCCCTGGGCTCAGGTTTCAGGACATGCCTCTGGGTTTCCAGCCACTCCCTGAGGTCTCAGACCCCTTCTCTGGGCTGTCCCCTGGAGGACAGTTACTGTTGCCAGTAAGCACTATTTTCAGCACCAGTGCAGGGAAGATGAGATCACAGGGTGTTGGCTTATGCAAATCCAGCGGTTGAGCATGCTCAACAGAGAGCACTGAATATTCTTGAATATGCCTGGTGCATGTGATAAGGTCTGACCAATGAACATGCTCCAGGAAGAGACCGACTGAGCATGTGCAAGACTAAATATTACATAACTGGGAGCCACCTCCTTAATTGAATATTCATTAGATAGAGAAACTATAAAAGCCAAATCCCCGTGAAGGCAGGTTGCTGCTCACCTTCCTGGAGGCCACCTGCACACTGCTGGCTGAGGGGTGTATATTTTACTTTGTCTCAGATTTACTCTCAGCAGCAGCTGCTCACTCTCCTGAGCCAGCCTGCACACTGTACTGAACTTTAGGTGTGTTTTTCTGGCTTTTGGTTAGACTTGACGTCTGCACCGAACTTACCTTTGTGTTAAACTTGGTGTGGGCCCTGCTCAGTCTCTGCAGCTGTGCTGCACTCTCTCCATGAAACCTGTATTTCTTATCTATTTTATTAACTTGTTCTCACTCTGTACTGTGACTCTGCCCTTGAATTCTTTCCTGTGGTGGAGTCAAGAACCTGGTGAGAGGACGGGGTGGGTTGAGGCTGACTGTCGGGCCCCTGACCCTCCCTCCAGCACTAGGAAAGTTTCTTCTTCCTCCTTAAGTGTTAGACCAGGGTCACGCTTGGTGACTTCAGCACCAACCTACTGTATTTGGCCTGTGTGGGGACTTTTTTTTTCTTTTAAAATCAATTTTATTGATGTAAAATTTATATTTAATAAAATGCATACATTTTAAGTGCAAGCTCAATGAGTTTTGGGAGATGCACAGACCCATGGAATAACTACCCTGATCATGATACAGAATAATTGCATCACCCCAGAAAGTTCCCTCATGTCCTTTCCAGTGAATCTCAGCCAGCAGACTGCCCAGAGCAATCCCTGATCTGATTTCTGTCATTACAGATATTCAACTTCCTCTAGAATCGCGTGTAAATGCAACCATAGGAAAGTGTTTTGTGTCTGGCTTCTTTGTTGAGCAGAATGTTTCCTTTTTTTTTTTTTTTTTCCTTTTTGTCTTTTTTACTGACCGGTACGGGATCGCAACCCTCAGTGTCGCACCCGTACCGGGGACCGGCAACGGGATCGCAACCCTCAGTGTTGCGCCCGCACAGTGCTCAGCCAGTGAGCGGGAACCGGTCACCACATGGGATCCGAACCCTCGGCGGGAGCGCCGCCGTGCTCCCAAGCGGCGCACCCTCCAGCGCGCCACCGGGCTGGCCCGAGCAGAATGTTTCTGAGCTTCATCTAAGTTGTTGCCTCTGTAGTGTGACTCTTGTTCTGTTCAATGGGTACATGCAGTTTATCTGCTCACCTGCTGCTGAGCATTGGGGTTGCTTCCAGTTTTTACTGCTATGAATAAAGGTTCACTCCCCCTCTGTCCCTTGAGAATGAGTGTCTCCTACGTGTCAACAGCTCACCTTTAAGTTCTGGATTTATTTGAAAGCTGGAATAAAGGGGCTATGGACATCTGTGTGCAAGTTGTGAGAATATACATTTTATCTCCCTTGAGTGAATAAGTACCGACAAGTGTGGCTGCTGGGTCATATGTAAGAGTGTGTCTAACTTTATAAGAAACTGCGAAAATGTTTGCCATAGACGTTCCACATCCCCCAGCAGTGTGTGAAGGTTCTGGTGGCTCTGCATCCTTCGTGACACTTCGATTGTCAATCTTGTTCATTTTATCTCTTCTTTTGGTTTTGTGGTAGAGTCTCACTGTGGTTTTCAACTGGCTGTTCCCCAATGACTAGTGATGTTGAGCATCTTCTCGTGTGATTGTTGTCTGCATATTTTGCTTGTGAAGTGTCGACACCACTATTTTGCTCATTTTAAAAACCAGGTTGTTTATGCCCTTGTCATCGAGTTGTAGGAGTTCCTTAAATATTTTGGATACAAGTTTTTGTCAGTCTGTGGCTTGACTTTTAATTTCTGAAAAATGTATTTTGAAAAGCAAACATTTTAAATTTTGGTAAAGTCTGATTTGGAAACCTTTCTGTTATGTGTCTTGCTTTTGTGTCCTGTGGTTAAAAAAAACAAAACATTTTGTCCATCCCTAAAGCAATGAAGCTTTCATCTATGTTCTATTCTGGAAATCCTATAGTTTTAGTTTCTACGTTTAGATACACGATTCACTTGACATTAGTATTTTGTGTGCGGCGTGAGATGCAGGTTAATGCTTACATTCCCTTGTGGATATTAAGTTGTTCCAGCATCATTTGTTGAAAAGATTTTTTTTTTTTTCCTCCTTTGGTTACCGGGGAACTTTTGTGGAAAATCAATTGATTGTATATAATTTGGGTCTATTTCATAACCGTATGTTCCACTGACCTTGACCACTATATCTTTGTAGTAAGTTTTTTTTTTTTTTTTTTTTTTTTTTTTTTTTCGGCAGTTTGGACCTAGAAGGGAGAAGAACAATAACTTTGACTTCTAGTTGTGGCTCTGAGACAGATTTGCTCATTGAAACAGAGAAAACCATTTCCACTCCCTGAGCCTACATTTCTTACTTACAAGGGGAAAAGATTGGCTTACCTGTTGCCAAAGCCTTCCTGAAGTTCAGGTTCTGAGATATCAACTTACCTTATCAAATACATTCACCTTCCATTATGTGTATGATTTCCAGGAATTTATCTAATTTGTTTTAAGGTAATTTTTATGCTTCCTTCCTACCTGGTCTCATTTTCAGAACAAAATCTTAAGCTCAACACTTCCAGTATTCAGCAAGTCTGGATGGCCTATTTTCTTTTTTCTTTCTTTCTTTTTTTTTTCCTTTTTGTCTTTTTTACTGACTGGTAACGGGATCGAAACCCTCGGTGTTGCGCCCACAACCACGCTCAGCCAGTGAGCGGGAACCGGTCTCCACATGGGATCTGAACCCTCGGCGGGAGTGCCCCCACGCTCCCAAGTGGCGCACTGTAGCAGTGCGCCACCGGGCCGGCCCTGTAGTAAGTTTTTGAATCGAGTAGCCCAAGTCCTCCACTGTGGTCCTTCTTTTTTCAAAATCCTTTTGGCTATTTTTAGGTTCTTTGCATTTGCATATACATTTTAGGACAGCTGTCAATTTCTACAAAAAGCTTGCTGGGATTTTGACTGCGATTGCACTGAATCTAGAGATCAAATTAGACAGAATTGCCATCTTAACAATATTGAGTCTTCTAATCAATGAACATGCTGTACCTCTCCATTTATGTAGGTGCTTTACATTTCTCCCAGCAATATTTATAGCTTTCCACATACAGGTCTTACACACCTTTTGTTAAATTTATCACCCAATAGTTTCTGTTTTTTGATGCTACTGTAAATGTAATTTAAAATTTTTCAACTTCAAATCATTTTTGCTAGTATATAGAGATATACAGTTAATTTGATATGTTGTATCAATTTTGAATACTTAAATTTTATATGTACAGATACTGGGTATAATTTGTATATCAATGTTGGATCCTGCAACCATGCTAAATTCACTTATTCTACCAGCTTTTTTGTTGATTTCTTATGATTTTCTATGTACACCATAATGTTGCCTGACAGTCAGTACTCTTCTTTCTTTCTAGTCTGTGAGCCTTTTATTTCTTCTTCTTGCCTTATCGCCCTAGTAGGACCTTCGGTGAGAGTGGATTCTTACCTGCCTTTTCCTGATCTTAAGGGGAAAGCACTGATTCTTTCATCGAGGGTGATGTTAGCCGTCAATTTTTTTTTTCCTTTTTATCTTTTTTCATGTCCGGCAACGGATCGCAACCCTCAGTGTCGCGCCCGTACCGGACCGGGACCGGCAACGGGATCACAACCCTCGGCATCGCACCTGCACCTCGCTCAGCCAGTGAGCGGAACTGGTCTGTATGTGGGATCCGAACCCTCGGCGGGAGCACCGCCGCACTCTCAAGCGGCGCACTGTAGCAGTGCGCCACCGGGCCGGCCCATTAATAGATGTCTTTTATTGGCTCTAGGAAGTTCCCTTCTGTTTCTCATTTACGGATAGTCTTCATTTATTTTTTTTAAGTCATGAATGTGGGTTAGATTTTTGTCAATACTTTTTCTGCATCTATTGAGATTCTTATATGATTTTCTATATGACTTATTTTGTTCTGTTCTGTTTATATTATATTATCGTGGTGAGTTATGTTAATTTCTAATTGATTTTAAACCAACCTTGAATTCCTAAGACAAACCCCACTTGGTCATGACATATTAGCCTTTCAGTATTTTGTTAGATTAAAAATGCTAAAGGACCATTGCGTCTACATTAATGAGTGGTGGCAGTCACTTTCTTTCTCATCTCTTCTCTGCCTCCTCCCCATCCCCTTCGTCTCTCCCCGCTCCCCTTGCTCCTCTGTAATGTCTTTACTTTTGGTATGAGGATAAATCTGGCTTTATAAAATAAGTCGAGGAGTGTTGTTTCTTCTGCTGTTTTGTAAAACAGTCTGTGTAGGATGCGTTTTATTTCTACTTTAAATATTTGATAGACTTGCACCAGTGCAGACTTCTGAGTCTGGAGTTTTCTTTGTTGGGAGGTTTAAAAATGTGAATTAAACTTCTTTACTAGATATGGGACTATTGAAATTTTATATGTCTTCTTGGTCAGTTTTTGTAATTTGAATCTTTCAAGGAATTTGTTAAATTGAAATAGTCAAATCGATTAGCGTAAAGTTGTTTATAATATTCTTTTGAATGTCTGTTAGATAAATAGTGAGGTTCCCTCCTTCTTTGCTTTTTTTTTTCTTTTTTTTTTTTTTCCTTTTTGTCTTTTTTCGTGACCGGCAACTGCTTAATTGGAGAACTGAGCTCCTGGAGTCTGAAACATCTCAAGATTGTGGGGGATGCCCAGGCCTAAGACCCCCTTTCATCTAAACTTTCGAGAGGCTTTAAGGAAGAGGGATACCTGCTCGATCCCAAGATAAATATATGCACCTGCATGCACACACGTGCATAGTGTGTTGCAACCCCCAACCCTCTCTCACACCAGCCCATTGTGTCCCTGCCCCCACTTTGTTTCAGCAGCCAGACTCCACACAGCACACATCTCACCCCTCATTGTGTTTCACTGACCTTCAGACAGGCCAGAGCCCACAGTGTCTGGGTTGCGCGGTGAGGCCAACTGATGGGTGCTTGGAGCTTCCCACCCTGGCCCTTCCCAGAGGCACGCCAAAAACCCCACGTGTACTTCTGACACCATAAAAATCTCTAGACACCCTGTTGGTTTCCTAGGGCTGCCATAACGAAGGACTGCAAACGTTGGGGCTTAAGGAACAGAAATATATTATCTCAGCTCTGGAGGCCAGAGTCCGAAATCAAGGTGCCGGCAGAGTCAGATCCTTCTGGAGGCTCTGCGGGAGAATCCCTCCTCGCCTCTTCCAGCTCCTGGTGTTTCCTGGCAATCCTCAGTCCTTGGCTCGATCGCTCTAGTCTCTGTCTCTGTTGTCACATGGTGTGTTCCTGGTGTTTTTGTGTCCTGTATCTCCTCTTCTTATAAGAATACCAGTCATTGGATTTAGGGCCCACTCTAATCCGTGTGATACTTGAATTTAATTCCACTTAAAAATACCCGATTTCCAAATAAGGTCCCATTAACAGGTACTTAAGGTTAGGAATTCAACCTATCTTTTGGGTGACACAATTCAACCCACAGCGGGCACTGGCTCCATGGGGCTCTGCCAGAGTCCTCTGAAACCTCGTCCATCTGAGACCACACAAACACTCAAGATTTGGATATACTGAGGTCCATCCAGAGGATTACAATTATTTTAAAAGGGAGGAAACAGGCTTTTTGCTAGCAACACTAGCTGAATTTACAAAGGGTAGATCCACACAAAACAGATTTTATAAATAACTTTTCTCCAAAGATCATGCTTCAGTCAGGAAAATGGTTGCTCTTCCGTCCAGGTTACCCTGTGACTGTGCTCCAGGTGGCCTTTCTTCTAAAGGAAGATGGGGACCCTGCCCAACTCCAACACTGATGGGACGCCCACTGCTCCTCCCATTAGCATGCAGAGCACCCCTCAGGCTCCCCTGCCACATCCCCAACAAAGCCTCTATAGGCGTGTGGCCTGCAGGAACGTGACCCCAGCGATCGGCAGCAGCCTCCCTCCGTGGCTGGTGGCACCAGGGGCACTGCTCAGGGACTTGGGGGCAGGGGAACGAGAAAGAGCTGGCAGAGCAGTCACATCCAATCCCCACCCCGTTTCATCTTTGGGTAAATGGATTACTGAGACCTGAGAGGAACGTGCGTCCCAGGGGACATCGAGTGCCAGCCTCCCTCTCCCGTCATGTCCAGCCCTCCCTGTCCGTCACCAGGGTTCTGCATCGAGCAGCTCCTCCCGGGTCAACTTCCCCTAATACCAGCTTTTAAATAAATCCAGAACTTAAAGGTGAGCTGTTGACACGTAGGAGACACTCATTCTCAAGGGACAGAGGGGGAGTGAAGCTAAGGGAGGAGTGAGGGAAGGACGCCGACGTCACCCACAGTACGTGAGTTGGCAGAGTCAGCCAGAAGGTCCGATGTGTAATGACAGCTGCTACCTGTTCAATGCCCGCCCCACACCTGGCTTTTACCTTCAGTTTAATCCGTGCAGTCATCTTTGAAGGATCGTCTAGATGTGGGAATTAGGGATCTGAGAAGTCAGACAATGTATCCAATGTGGAGACTCTGGTTTCAAGCGCAGTTCTCTCTGAGCCCTGCACCTCAGGCCGCCTCCTCCCCCACCACCTGCGGCATTTCTTACCAACATCTCCAGGGTCAGGCAGAGACAAACGCAGGCTCAGAACGGTTCCTACCCACTAAAGATTTGGACATGCGAGGCCTGTGCTGTCCATCAGGGCAGCCACGAGCAGCACGCAGCGACCCCGCTCCTGATGGGCTGCAGGTTTAAATTCCCACCAGACTCCAACAACGGATCGCAAGACTCAGTGTTGCCCCCGTACCGGACCGGGACCGGCAACGGGATTGCAGCTCTCGGTGCTGCTCCCGTGCCTCGCTCAGCCAGTGAGTGGGAACCGGTCCGTATGTGGGATCCGAACCCTCGGGCGGGAGGGCCGTCATGTGTGGCTTGCATTATTTTTTCTGCTGAACAGCAGTGTTCTATGGTATAATCTTCGTTCGTAGGGCTCCCCAGCTGCTGTAATGAATAGATTAGCCCACTTGAAGTTGACTTCTTATCCATGTATCAGTGCTGGATAGGTGTAAAGCCAGATGGGGTGCCCTCCACTCCAGCAGACCAAAACTCTGCCATTTTCAATCTGTGGCTTCCAAGGGCACCCAAATAATCATCATCCCAGTGAGCCAGAAAAGGGGAAAGAGCTTGGAAAAGCGAGAGAGAGGTTTTTATTGACCAAAGTTAAAAATGGCACCTATACTTCTCATATAGTGTATGTGTTTGCCAGGGCTGCCATTATAAAGTACCATAAACTGGGTGTTTCTTTTTTTTTTTTTTTCCTTTTTGTCTTTTTTCGTGTCCGGCAACGGATCGCAACCCTCAGTGTCGCGCCCGTACCGGACCGGGACCAGCAACGGGATCGCAACCCTCGGTGCTGCGCCCGCACCTCGCTCAGCCAGTGAGCGGGAACCAGTCTGTATGTGGGATCCGAACCCTCGGCGGGAGCGCCACCGCACTTCCCAAGCGGCGCACTGTAGCAGTGCGCCACCGGGCTGGCCCGTAAACTGGGTGTTTCAAACAACAGAAGTTTACTGTCTCAGAGTTCTGGAGGCCAGATGTCCAAGATCAAGGTGTTGGCCGGGTTGGTTCCTTCTGAGGCTGTGAGAAAGAGTGTCTGTGGCTCTCACCTCGCCTCTGGCAGTGTGCTGGCAGTCTTTGGTGTTTCTTGACCTGTAGAAACATCATCCTGATCTCTGTCTTCATCTCTACATGGCATTCTCTGTATGTGTATATCTGTATCCAAATCTCCACCTTTTTAAAAAAAAAAAAAAAAAAAAAAGTGACCAGTAAGGGGATCTCAACCCTTGGCTTGGTGTTATTAGCACCACACTCTCCCAAGTGAGCCACGGGCTGGCCCCCAAATCTCTCTTTTTTATAAGGACACTAGTCCTATTGAATTAGTCCCCACCCTATTCCAGTATGACCTCAATTTAACGTAACTAATTACATCTGCAACTACCCTATTTTCAAATGAAGTCACATTTGGAGCTACGGGGGGTGGTTAGCACTCAGCATATGAAAACCCTTGGGGGAGGGACACAATTCAACCCACCACACATGCCAGTGCCTAAATCGTAGTCATGTGTCCATGCTCATTACAAGGGAGGTGACGTGCTGCACTGCTCAGCTGTGAGCAGAGTCAGGGAGGAAACGCAATTTCTCTTCAACCCTGTTCATAGTTGGGACAGACACTGTAATAATAGACAGATTAACAAGAGGAAAACCAGCAGTTTTCCTGTGGTGCACATCACGTGGAAGAAACGTCAATGAAAGGTCACTCAAGGCAATGGCTTAGAACTCTGGTTTCTGCAGCATCTTCAACAAAGGGCAATATATTTTAGAGAATTAACGAGACAAAGGACAGCAGTTTTGGGCTTCCAGAGTGGGGAAACTGGGGAGGTAAACACGCGGGAATAAACTTTGTTTGCAGTAGGGGCGTTTGCAGGGTTAGTTTGCAGATTCCTCTGGTGCCATCTCTGAGCTGAGAAGCGTTTTCTCTAGGGAAGGAGAATTTATGTCCTGTCTTTAGGCAAAAAGGGTGTGTGTGGGGGCTGTTGGGGGATGGAAAGAGCTCTTCCTCTGTTTGCTGTTTCTTAATTGCCTTTAGCGCAAAAAATATTTACGTCAGAGAGGCATTTTGTGGGATGACGTATTCTAGTTTCCTTCAGTCCTGTATTAGGGTTCCCTAGAGAGACAAAACCAATGGGGGCGGGGAGGGAGAGAAACATAAGAAGGGATTTGTTAAGGAATTGGCTGACGTGATTATGGAGGCTGAAAAGCCCCATCACAGGCCGTCTGCAAGCAGGAGACCCTGGGATGCCAGCAGCAAGGCTCAGTCTAGGTCTGAAAGAGGGAAGAAGCTGGGAAGCTGGTGGCGTGATTCTCAGCTCGAAGCCAAAAGCCTGAGAGCCCAAGCAGCTGCTGACACAGGTCCTCGAGTCCCAAGGCCAGCGAGCCTGGAGTTCTGATGTCCACAGACAGAAAAAGAGTGTCCCAGCTCCGGGAGAGAGAGAAATGAAAACCCTTTTCTGTCCTATTTTGTTCTGTCTGGGCCCCAGTCGACTGGATGAAGGGTGGTCACATCGAAGGCAGATCTTCCTGTCAGTCCACTGACCCAGGCCAGTGTCCTCTGGAAACCCCCTCCCAGGCACAGCCAGAAGTAACGCTTTACCAGTTCTCTAGGTATTTCTCAATCTAGTCACGTTGACATGTAAAATTAGTCATCACATTAGCCCCGGGAGGGGCAGTCTCTCCCCAGCCAGAAAGATTGAAGAGGTGTGAAAACATCGTAATATACCAATCTAAAAATACTTACCGTACAGGACAGCTGTCTCCTTTTCCCCCAGCAGGTGGCATCACCTTCGGAAGCTACTCGTAAAGCTCACGTTACTGCTTTTGATTCTGCTAACAGCCTTAAGGAGGGGGATATTATTTCCCCCATTTTGCCAGTGAGGAACAGGAGGCTCCAAAAGATGAAAAAGTAAACAAAGAAAACGCAACTTCTTCATGTCAGGCAGCTAGAAGAGGCAGAAGGAGCACTGGTCCCCAGCCACCTGCCTTCTCTTCTGATGATTCTGTGTAGAAGTGTATCCGTTTTATTGATTTTCTCATTGAAGTCTTTATGTTGCCCTCAATTTTCAGTTGCAAGTTGCTGGACATAGGATTCTACATTTTTTTCTTCTAGAACTTTAAAGACACTCTTCTACTGTCTTCTACTGTCTCCTGGCCGGCTTTGTTTCAACAAGCAGGGTGCTGCCATTCTTGTCTGTGTTCCTCCGTAGGTGACATTTTTCTCCACGGCTTTTAAGATATTCTCTTTATTACTGGTTTTTAGGCAATTTCATTATAATCTGCCTTGGTGTATTTTTTTTTTTCTTTTTTTTTTTTTTTTTTTTTTTTTTCCGTGTCCGGCAA
>NW_007732148.1:126699-132153 GCF_000696425.1 Galeopterus variegatus
GAGCGGGAACCGGTCCGTATGTGGGATCCGAACCCTCGGCGGGAGCGCCGCTGCGCTTCCCAAGCGGCGCACTAGCGCAGTGCGCCACCGGGCCGGCCCTTTTTTTCTTTTTTTTCATCTGTGATTCTTGTGCTTGGAATTCATTCAGTCTTGCACATGTGGGCTTGTGGTTTTCATCAAATTTGGAAAACTATGCAGCCATCATTTCTCCACATCTTCTCAGTGTCCCCCCATGCCACTCCACAGACTTGCTCTGCAGACTTCAATACATGTGTATTAGGCAACTTGAAGTTGTTCCACAGCTCACTGATGCTCTGTACAATTTTCAATATGATTTTTCCTCTGTGTGTTTCATTCTGGACAGTTTCTATTGCTACATGTTCAAGTTCACCAGTCTTTTTTTCTGCAACGTCTGATCTGTTGTTAGTCGAATCCAGTGTGTTTTCATCTCAGACACTGTGATTTTTATTTTTAGAAGTTCAATTTAGATCTTTTAAAATGTATCCTCTGGGCCGGCCCGGTGGCGCACTCGGTAGAGTGCGGCGCTTGGGAGTGCGGCGGCGCTCCCGCCGAGGGTTCGGATCCCATATAGAGACCAGTCCGCTCACTGGTTGAGCACGGTGCGGGCGCGACACCGAGGGTTGCGATCCCCCGAGGGTTCGGATCCCATATAGAGACCGGTCCGCTCACTGGTTGAGCGCGGTGCGGGCGCGACACCCAGGGTTGCGATCCATTGCCGGTCACGAAAAAAGACAAAAAGGAAAAATAAAATTAAATAAATAAATAAATAAATAAAATGTATCCTCCACATCTCTACTTAACAGGCTTAATCTATCCTCTAGCTTTTCAGACTTTGTTGAGGATGCTGGGTTCTTTTGTATTCTATAAATCTTGAGCTTTGTTCTGGGATACAGTTAGGCACTTACAACAGTTTGATCCATTCAGGTCTTGCTTTTAAGCTTTGTGGGCTAGATCAGATAGTGCTTGTTCTAGGGCAGGCCTAATCTGGCCCACCACTTGATTTTGTAAATAAAGTTTTATTGGAACAGAGCTGCTCCCACTCACTTACACTGTCTATGACTGCTTTTGTGCAATATCAGCAGAACTGAATAGTTGCAACAGAGACTGTGTGGCCCACAGAGCAAAAAGTACTTACTATCTATCTCTTTACAGAAAAAGTTTTCCAACCCCAAATTAGCGCTAATCTTACCCACCGCTGAGGTAAAACCCTACTGTTCCTGGTGTCCCATGAATTATGTGGCTTTTCACTGTAGCTGGTGTGAGTCCCTCAGATCATTTCCTTACCCCTCTTGGCCTCTGTCCATAACCCAATTTCAAAGCTGCTCCCACATTCCCAGGTATCTTTATAGCAACACCCTACTCCTTAGTACCAGTTTTCTTAGTCCATTTACTGTTCCTATAACAGAAAACCTGAGGCTGGGTAATTTGTTTTAAAAAGAAGTTTATTTGGTTCATAATTCTGTTGGCTGGAAAATCCAAGATTGGGCAGATGCACCTGGTGAGGGCCTCGGGCCGCTTCCACTCATGGCAGAAAGTGGAAGGAGAGTCAGCGTGTGCAAAGAGATCACATGCTGAGAGACAAGTGTAGAGGGTTAAAAATCTTAATTCTCATTTGACTTTTAGACAGGGCTCTTTAGCTAAAAAACTTATGGGACAAAAGCCCACAGCTAGAAGCAATGGCCCATCTAATCAATTCTAATCACTGTTTAGGGATGGGATTATGTACTTTGATTATTTAACATACTGATTGTTAAAAGATGTTGAAAGAATTGCTGTAAGGGAAAATGTGAAAAAAAATGTTTGCTAAGGGCAAGCTGTTTGGTGGTGGAAACTTTGGAGACATTTAGATTTAATCATAAGAATGTAACTTTTGCTTAAATCATTTAAGGAGAGGTTATATTCTGGATTAGATAATGATCGAAGTTTGATCAACTTTGCTTTACACAAATTGTACTTCAGAATGTCACGTTGTTAATTTAAATGATGTTACTAGTTTCTGTTGTTTAAACTATACTTAGCCATAGATAACTTTTGTCACGTTGTGCATGCCTTTGTGTCCTTTTCAAATGATTGAATCAACTGATTTTTCTTGTAAAACTTCCTTGTCTTTACAATAAAAAACAGAAGCTAACTTTGAATCAGGGCTGTACCCAGTTTTCTCCGACTAATACGGGAGTTGCTGAGGTGCAGTCCCTTTGGGCTTCTCATTGCATTTGGGTTGCTTTGAGTAATCCTGTTTTGCATCTCTGTTACACAGTGAGAAGTGTAACAAGGAAGCAAGAGAGAGAAACTGAGGAAGCCAGACTCATTTTAACTACCCACTTGTGAGAGCGAGAACATACCCCCTCAGGAGGGCATTAATCTATTCATGAGGGATCTGACCCCATGACCCAAAAGCCTCCCACCAGACCCTACGTGCCCAACATGGCCACATTGGGGATCAATCTGAACACGAGTTTTGGCGGACAAACCACATCCAAACCATAGCAGGGTAGGATAGAAACTAAGCAAATAGGTTAGCAGATTCAATTTTTATTACCAATTAGTCACTTAAGCTTTTCATTTGTCTTTTGTAAAAGTCTTTTAAAACAGGCAATAAAATGTTTGAGAATTTTTAGAAGCTTCTGCACATCAGTAGGTGTCCCCGGGTGAGCCTCACTCTGGGGCCCTCGTTTTCAGATGCACTTTTCCATGCACCCTCCAGGGTGATTAAGAGGAAGAAGTCAGGAGCAAGGGAGAGGTTAGGTCACTGCCTCTATTGGGGTGTCCTCAGTAAAGACAATGCAGGCCAGGGTGAACAGTTTAGGGTGGGCCAGCTTGAATAATTTCAGTGGGCTTTGGACTATAGGTGTGGTCTCCAGTTGCCTGGCACCTGGCCCTGAGATGACTATGTCAGAGGAATACTGTCTCCTGGGGTGCACAGGTCAGGTGGAGGAAGGATGCCTCTGGATTGGTTAGTTTGCCTATCAAGGACATGCTCCCTGCTGGGCCCTTTGTTATCTCCAAAAAAATTGCCCAGCTGTCTTAGTCTGTTTTGTGCTATTATTACAAAATACCACAGACTGGGTAATTTGCAAAGTAAAGAAATTTATTTCTCACAGTTCTGGAAGCTGGGAAGTCCTAGATCAAGGTGTCAGCATCTGGCAAGGGTCTTTTTTTTCTGTCATCCCACAACGGATGGCAGAAGGGCGAGCTGGGGAGAGAGTGCAGGAGCCAGAGGGCCGAACTTACTTTTATAACTCACTCCCACAGTAACGACATTAATCCCTTCATGGGGACAGAGCCCCCATGGCTTAGTCACCTCTCAATGGTTCCGCCTCTTAGTACTGTCAAAATGGTAATTAAATTTCAACATGAGTTTTTGGAGGGGACATTCAAACCATAGAAAGTTCCCCCATTTGAAACTTTACTGTCAGAAATTTTCACAGATTAGCAAGCCAAGTTGGTAGCTCTGTAGAGGGATGGGTTAGAGGTTGCGAGATAAGAGATTGGCAAAGGGGGAGAAAAACATGGATTGGAATAAGCAGAAAAGAACAAATTTGAGTACATTGTCCCGTATCTTATTAAAACACTTATTTAGTCCTGAGAATAGGTCAGTTCAGTTAAACAGTTGTGTCTCATTTCAGGAGGTGGTGTTGCAGGTGGGTTCCCATCACAGCTAGGCCTCTATATGGTGCAATCATGTAGGTATTTAATAGGAAGCATTTCAATGGCATCAAAAGGAAAAAAAAAAGGTTAGTGTTTGGTATAGTCTACGAACTAGTTTTGAGTCTGGAGGGCAGCTAGCCGAGAGGATTTCTAGATGTTGGGCTCAGAACATCTTTTGCTGAAGTAAGGCAGGCAATGGAAATCTGAGATTTTCCTGTTTGTGTTTGCGTCCGTTGTTCCGGTGAACTTCCTGAGTAGTCCGTAAAGCCCAGGCACAAAGGTTATCCACGCATAAGTTGTTGTAGTGACTTCTCCAAAGGCTATATCAAGTCCTCCAGCTTCGGTTTGCAGGGCTTCAGGAAATGGGCAGTTTTTGTTTTTAGTGATTCCAAGCCAGAGAGATGGGAGAACACTGGAAACATTAGTTTGGAGACTTACAGTCAGATACTGGAGGAAACGAGGAAAATTCAGGATCTGGTCCAGTTTACAGGTAAATAATAATATCTCAAAATCAATGAACAGAGCTAGAATCTAATAACTAGGGCACTATAGTTTTCTTTGGAAATATATTTTCTCTCCAGTCACCCCCATATCCACAATGTAATCACAGTAAGTCCAATTTATTTGCAAAATACGTTTAGTCTTGTTAAATTTGGCCCAGTTATTTACATGCAGCAAGACTAGTGATTGACCACATAGGTCTCTTCTTCCTTTCTTTTCTTCTTCCTAAGTCTGCTTTGCTGGAACTTTTAACAAGGAATCTCAGATTGTACTTTCAAAAGCCTGTAGAGGCTATGAAGCCAAGCCAAGGTCTCAGCATCAGACTTTGCCTGCAGTACCTGTCAGTAAATTCCTCTCTACCTGAGGGTTCCCAAATATCCCATGGCTCCCAGGCCTGCCAAGAAGTGACATTCCTTACCCACCACAAGGCAAGGAACCAGTTTAAATTAGGTACCAGGCCAACTTTCCAAGGAGGTGTTATTGGCTCCACAAAGTCAACTTTAGTTCATTAAAACTGTCTGGTCATATCTGAAAACAAGATGTTACAGTCAAAGCCTTGGTAACACAACCAGTGTTTCCAATAGCTTCTGTTACAAACGGCATAGATTCTTATTGAATTTATACAAATAACTACATTGTCATATAAGAATACTTACGAGTAGTTTTCAAATTCAGGGAGGGAAAAAAAGTAAATGTTTCAATTCTGTTTACAAAAGTACACTTTACTAAATTGTTGTCATCTAAGGACACTTAAAAGAAAAAAAAGTTTTCCTGAAATCTTGAAAATAAAACATTAAAGAACCAGCAAAATTTCAAATATGAGGTCATAGAAACTATCCCCATCAGTCTACTCAGTCCCCGTGCGATTGCTTCTGTTCTGCTTGACCTGTGATCGCCATTCCATGAGTCCATCTGTTTCTTCATTAGTTGTGGATGCTCTTACGTGGCCTAACGATATGATCCTAAAGTTATCAGAAACCTGTTTTCAAGTGTACTTGCAAGAGTCTCTTCCATGGATCTGCTTGATGAGGAAAAAATTCTGGACTATAGCTGACTGCAAATGCTTTGAGAGAAGAATCAAAACAATACTTGTCTGTGGATGACAAAGAATTATGATGACCATGGTTCAAAATATGATAAGAGTTCATAATTATGACACAGAAGCTGGCTGGTTAGCTCAGTTGGTTAGAGTGTGGTGTTATAACACCAAGGTCAAGGGTTCGGATCCCCCTACCAGCCAGGCACCAAAAAAAAAAAAAAAAAGAGAGAGAGAGAAAGAAAGAA
>NW_007732148.1:133422-133914 GCF_000696425.1 Galeopterus variegatus
AACTAATTACCATCTCAATAAAACACCTGCAGATAAGTCATTTCTGAAAATGAATCACTTAGATTATTTTCTTACACTGTCTCTCTTTTATAGATCCTTTGAGATGCTCCTGGGGCCCTACGGAATGTCCAAAAGTTAGTTCAAAGTCAGAAAGACAGTTTGATTTTGGGTGCTCTGTCAAAGATGTCAAAGGTTTAAAGCACTTGACTAAATGGAATCACACATTGCTGTGTCAACATGTAACCAGGGCGATAAAGGATTTCAAGGCAAATCCAGAAAGTTACACAGTTGTAAGGAAAACCTTAGCTCTTTTAATATTGGGAATACTCGATTTTCTTAAGTAACTAGAGACCTAATAAAGGACAAAGGAAAGCACAGAAAATTATCTTCACAAGACACAAATGTTTGTTTTATTTAAAAGATGAAGGAAAAGGGCCAGCCCGTGGCTCACTGGGTGAGCGTGGTGCTGACAACACCAAGTCAAGGGTTAAG
>NW_007732148.1:135631-136886 GCF_000696425.1 Galeopterus variegatus
ACCAGTGAGCGGACCGGTCTCTATATGGGATCCGAACCCTCGGTGGGAGGGCCGCCACACTCCCAAGTGCCGCACTCTACCGAGTGCGCCACCGGGCCGGCCCATAATTTCTAGAAACATGCTTCCTCTCAGAACAATTTCTCAATGTGGAACAGGACATATTTACTAATAGACTCAAATATTTTAGTTTCTCCATAATAATAAGCCAAAACTAGATCAACCTTATGTTCAGCAATTCATATTTTAGTATTTTATCTTGCTTGTAAATGATCTAGATATTCAATGAATAGCCATCGCTTAATGTATCTTAGCAAAACTCTAAGTGTGTAGTTACCAAAGAGATTTGGGAAGCTTCTTAAATGAACAAATTAAAAAATATAATTATTACTTAAAAGAACATTTATAAACTTTTATCCCATTCACATCTATTTCATTTGCTTGTTCTTAACAGTCGTGCTTGCATCACTCATAAGAACTTCACACGGTGCTAGGCGAGGCTGGCATCATCCCAGGTTATGTCCTGGTAGCTGTTTCCGTGGCACACACGTGTCAGGTGGTTCTCACCGCAGCAATGCACAGGCCTCTTGCTGATGACTCAGAAGACATAGCTGTTTTCATTAAACCAATACTATTGAACTAGTCTCATTTATTGAAGTCTTACCCAAGTCATGTAAACTTGAAAAACACTTGGGTTAGTTCCTCTTTTCCTAGCAGTTTTAGGAGTATTTAATTTGCATGAACTTGTTTATTTCTAAGCCAATTTGGATAGAACCCCTTTAAGGAATTTTATACCATGTAGACCCCTTTCCTCAGCTTCTGCCAAGGTGCTCAGTCCTTCAGAGGAAGCTGAGGCCCTCTCATCACCCAGCAACCAGCACCATACCCTAGCCTGCACCATGGCCCCCGTCTCCTAGCTAGCCTGCACCTGCTCAGCTCTTGTTCTGCATGAGGATGAGGTGACCGTCACGGAGGTTAAGACCAATGTCCTCATTAACGCAGCTGGTGTAATAGCTGGCTTGTTTGCAAAGGCCCGGGCAATGTCTACATCTGCAGCCTCGTCTGCAATGCAGGGGCTGGTGGACCTGCCCCAGAGCTGGTGCTGCCCCAGCAGGAGGTCCTGCTCCTGCCCTGCTGTGGCCCCAGCCGAGAAGAAAGCAGAAGCAAGGAAAGGAGAATCTGAGGAGTCTGATGATGACACGGGCTTTGGTCTTTTTGACTAAACCTCTTTTGTAACATGTTAAATAAAAAACAACCC
>NW_007732148.1:137317-140086 GCF_000696425.1 Galeopterus variegatus
ACACGGGCTTTGGTCTTTTTGACTAAACCTCTTTTGTAACATGTTAAATAAAAAACAACCCCTAAAAAAAATTATACCATGTAGACATACAAACATACATGTACGCATGTATAAACATACATAAACACAGAGACAGACACGAAGATTGATTATAGGTTTCATTTAAAAATTTTAGTCATGAAAAGGGTACAATAATATACAATTCACTAATTTATAAAGGTGTTAGCGAATCCAAGTCTGGCTGCCTGCTGCCAAAATGGAAACAAATGACCCAAAAGTCAAACACTGGTGAAAATGGACATCAGCTCTTATTCAGGAATCCCAGTGACCTCAGGGAGATGTTAGGCTGACCCACCTCCCCCATAAACCTGAAGGACAATGGCCAGACTGAAGCCAGCTCCAAGACTCACAGTTACTGAGGGGCTTTTAAAGAGGGGGTTGAGGGAATGGAACATGGGAAGTGACAAGCAGGAGGGAGGGGGAGGTCAGCTGTGGGGGCTCCGTGCAAGGAGCCAGGTGCAAGGCCTCGCCAAGGCTCTGTGTGACTTCTGCTCCCGTCCCTGCTGTTATCTCAGGGTCCTGCAGGAGGGTGGAATCCACACAGCTCTAGGGGTGTCTTCCTTGGTTTCCCAGGGTCTGGATAGTACGTGCCTCAAGGCAAGTTTGCAGCTCCAGGCTGCAACTTTACAAAACAACTTTACATTTATGTAAATAATATCATCTTGCCCCTTAACCAAGGTTCAAAATATCAAGTAACCATGGGGAAAGATGGAACTCAGGGAGATGCATGCTAAGGAAAAAAAACCCAAAAACCTGTGTCTTTTAAAATTTTTCTAAAGCCCATGCAGTTTTAGGTCCTAACATGGCTTCGGGCCTCTTGCTCCAAAAAAATGACAGTTAAATCCAAATTGTTTTTGCAAATGAGACAAGCTAAGGTTACCTGTTTAGAAATAGTCAAACTTTTGGGCCGAACCCGTGGCTAACCCGGGAGAGTGCGGCGCTGGGAGCGTGGCGGCGGAGCGCCGAGGCCGCAGGTTCAGATCCTATATGGGGATGGCCGGTGCACTCACTGGCTGAGCACGGGGTGGGGCGACACCAAGCCAAGGGTTCCGATCCCCTTACCGGTCACAAAAAAAAAAGAAATAATCAAACTTTTCACCAATATTTGTGAAGAACTTTTTTTTTATTTGCCCTTGATAGGTAACCTTACAGAGGCTCTGCACTAAATTTTGGGTAAAGATTTTTTTCTAGAATTTTGTTTTTCAAAATAAAAAGCCTCTTCTTCCTCTCCCCCCCTTTTTATTCACTCTCAAGTGGGTGTAGGGTTATTTTCATTAACTCCTTGAGTGTTTACATTTCAGTCATGTAAGATCTGCACCTCTAAGGGGCTGAGAAAGGATGCAGGTTTTCTCCAGGAAGGCGTTTTGGGGCATATTTGCCTATTATCAGAGATCTAGAGTAACTTTTTGTAAAGTGTCTTTTCCATAAATGTGGTACAGCCTAAGGAATTTTTTACAGCGGAGACCCAAAATACAGGCAGGCCGGGAGCTGACAGGGTATGATCCTGAGCCCTGGGAAAGCAGGTGGAGCAAAGCCGGCCGGCTGTGAGTTTCCTGAGCCTGTGTCAGGTCTTCAGGTCTGTTTCCTGGCTGTCACCTGCATACCCACGGCCTGGCCGTCAGGCTGGAGTGCTTTTTGTAAATCTTGCGGGGAGGNGCGTGGTGCTGACAACACCAAGTCAAGGGTTAAGATCCCCTTGCTGGTCATCTTTAAAAAATAAAAGAAAAAAAGATGAAGAAAAATCTTTCACTATCTCTTACCAATACTACAGGAAAATCTTGTTTTAAATGAGATGACCAAATTCTAGTTTTGCATCAGTGTACTTTTGATATTAAGGCTCATTTAAAAAAAGCTTATAGGGCCGGCCCGGTGGCGCACTGCTACAGTGCGCCGCTTGGGAGTGCGGCGGCGCTCCCACCGAGGGTTCGGATCCCACATACAGACCGGTTCCCGCTCACTGGCTGAGCGAAGTGCGGGAGCAACACCAAGGGTTGCAATCCCATGGCCGGTCCGGTCCAGTACAGGCGCGACACTGAGGGTTGCGATCCGTTGCCGGACACAAAAAAAGGAAAAAAAAAAAAAAAAAAAAACGCTTATAATAAGTTCATTCAATGTTAGTCTGTTTGGCCACACAAGATTCTCTCTCACACCCTCTTCTTCTTCCAAACTTTCTATTTCCATTCAGTTTTAACTGTATCATTCGTTCCTTCCTTCCATTTTTGTTTTTGTTTTTGTTTTGGCAGCTGGCTGGTACGGGCGTCAAACTCCAGACCTTGGTGTCAGCAGCACCACCCTCTGACCACCTGAGCCAACCTGCAGCCCCTTCGTTCATTCTGAAACAGCCTTTCAATAACCTCTAAACTAGACAAAATTCCTCTTTTCCTCAATGAAAAACCGCACATTCTCATAACATAGCATCTTACACTTTGCATGGCATGAACACTGCATAGAGCTGTTTCCCTTACTATTGCATAGATTATTAGAGTTTTAACTCTTAGTAACCTTAATTTCTGGTGAAAACCTAGAGAGTAAGCAATTTTGAACTCTCCGTGAAATAACATCTTATATAAAAACGCATTTCACAATTTCTTTTTTTTTTTTTTCCCTTTTGTCTTTTTTCGTGACTGGTAACGGGATCGCAACCCTCAATGTCGCGCCCGCACCGCGCTCAACCAGTGAGCGGACCGGTCTCTATATGGGATCCGAACC
>NW_007732149.1:0-19449 GCF_000696425.1 Galeopterus variegatus
TGCAGTCAGGGGACCTCCTTTTCAAAGGAGTTTTCAAATGTATAATTACCCTATTTCATTCTCACAGAAGATTTGGGAGCAAGGCTATTAGTTGAACCCTTTAGTTATAAAAAACAGAGACCATTAAGCTAGCCTAAGCAAAATTGGGGAATTTATAAGAAAATAAGGGTATTTTCCTAGACTTGAAGATAGGAATGTAGCCCAGCCACAGGTCAGGCCAGGCTCCCAGACCTGGAAATCCACCAGGACTATTTGTTGCTCAGCTCTGCCTCTCTCAGCAAGCCGCTTTGTTCTTCTGTAATTCAGCTTTCTCTTCCAAAAATGGCCAAACCAGCAACAAGGTTTTTAATTTTTTCCTTCCAAAAAGCCCAGACTGAATGTGAGTCTTGTGATGCTCATTCTAAAATCCCAGGAGAAAATGCCTGATCTGCCCTGCATGAGGCTGGTGACCATTCCTGGTCCAATTAGCTGTGGCCAGGGAGTCAGGGTCATGTGATACCAACATGGCTACTGAAGCCCATCTTGGGGTAGGTGGGCTCTGAAGAGGGTCACTGTGATCTGGGCATACTCCCCCTGCAGGTGGGCAAGGCAGGTTTTTTCTTCCTTATTTCATACAGGTAGCAACATAGGCAGGACAGACTTATTGTTTTCATTTTTAGCACAAGGAAAGTGTGGCTTGGAGAGCTTAGTGAGTCTCTGAAAGTCACCCACACTCGTCAGCAGAGCTTGTATGACAGCCACTCTTGACTCTTCATGTAGTTGCTCCTTCTACTCACAACAGGTAGCCTTCTGTTTCCAGTATAAATCAGTAATTTCCTTTTGATATTTCACAAAAGTATAGTCTTCTCTAAAAGCAAGTCTAGTTTCCCTACTGCCTTTGCAAAAATTTTTTTGATTTGCATTGGCAAGCAGGAGTGGGATGTGGGAGAAAGAGCCAGGAGATCCATGGGTCTTTAGCACTACTAAGGTGGTTTGTAGACTAGAACTGTTTGAAACCTTTTGATATAACTCACCCCCCTGGGCTCTACACTGAAAAATCCCTCAATAGTACACTTCTTAAAAAAAATAATTTAAAATATTGCACAAGTAGCAATAGACTGACAAGTCCTGGTAGACAGGAATCTCATCTCTCAGTACCAACCTAACACAGAGCTTGATACCCAGTGGTTAGTCAATAAATGTGTATTGAAAGATTAAATGAATTCATGTTTCCTGCAGAAGAATTAGGAAGTACTGAGAAGAAAAAGGAAAGCAATAACATTCTCATGCAATCCACTGATACCTCTTGAAATATGTCCTTGATACAGTTTTATAAAACAGGATTTTGTTGTACATATTGTTTTGTTATTTTCTTTTTTTCTTTTGTTCTTTCTCTCTCTTTCTTTCTCTTTACAGCATTCTGGGAACATTATTTTCATGGTAGTCTAGGGTCATAAGATGTATGATCACACTTGTTTATTGGACTTGCTCTCCCCTTTAGGTTGTTTCCATTTTTTTTCCCTATTCTAAACAAGGCTGTAATGAATTCTCTGGCATCTCAATCTTTGGGCATATCTTAGACTATTTCTTCAGGGTAAGTTCCTAGAAATGGAATTCCTGGCTCAAATGGCATATGCACTTTTAATGCCTTTGATGCATTTTGCCAAATGGCCTGCCAGCAAGGTTGCACCAAAGCACACTTCTACCAGCACTGTCAGAGAGTGTCTATTTTCAAAGGAGTGATTTAAAAAAAAATGTTCTCTGCTTTATCAAATGCTTTTAGGAAGCTTGTCAATTCTTCTCGTCCAGGTGAGTATCCTGCCAGGAATGAATGGACTGGATAACTTAGTGCATCAGGAGGCAGCGTGCTGGCAGGCATGTGGGAAGTTGGTCAGGAGGGTTTTGATCTGGAACAGCCTCTTGGAACCATGAGCCGCCCCTTGTAGTTCAGACAAAAAGCAGAAAAAAAGGAAGTCTCAGTGTTCATACCCTCTGAAACTCTCAAAGTGTTGTCTGACAAGCAGAAGGACTTCTTAAAACATTTTCCCCAGAAACTAAGCCCTTTTGAGGCCAGGGCCACAAGATACAATGGCTTAAGGAACTTGGTGCACTGACCAAGTGAAGTGCAGTGAAAGTCTGAGGACCACAAAAAGCTGCTGCCCGGCTCCTTCCTACCTAGGCATGGAGATGGGCCTCGGTCCTGCTCAGGCTAAAGCCCTGGATGACCAGGCACATTATCAATGATCTGAGAACCATCAATGGATTGAGGACCAAAATTTATTATGCCTGATGACAAACTGCAGATCTTAAAGCACATTCACTATGACCAAAACCAAGGCTGCTGATTTTATAGATAAGGCCACAGAAACTGTTCACAACATGTACGAATTGCCCTAGGTCACACAGCTAGTAACTGGCAGTTTTAGAATTGGGAATCGGTTTCCCGAAACTCCATCATTTGGCCTTTTCATTGCCCTGTGATGAATATTCCCTTCCTTTCCATGCCTGGTTATGCCATCTTCAACAGAACCGTATTGTTGGGAAAAACCAACTCCATAATAAGAACGCTAGGCCCATTTATTAAGGGCTTGCTGCCTGGGTGACTGGTGCAATGATGGGGGCTCTGTCACCTTTGGGGGAGGACAATGTATAACCCAGTGCCCTCCGCCAGCCTGAGATGGACGTGAAGCAACAAGCAAGAAGTACACCTGGTTGTTTTTAGTCACTGACATTCAAGGGTTGTTTTTAACTGCAGCATACTATCTGGAGGGAAGGGAGAAGGGGAGCTTGGTGGGGTGTGATGGAGAGAAAGTTACAGCAGCAAGGCCAGGCCGTTCTTAGCACGTTGTCTCTCAAGACCCAGGTTACACCTGGCCTTAGTGTCTACTACCACCTGAGAAGGGGAGCTTGGTGGGGTGTGATGGAGAGAAAGTTACAGCAGCAAGGCCAGGCCATTCTTAGCACGTTGTCTCTCAAGACCCAGGTTACACCTGGCCTTAGTGTCTACTACCACCTGGAAATCGCACATTAAATTATCAGTCAGTCCCACTCTCACTGTAGACCTGGCTCCAGTCCCAGTCTCGGTCCCACAGGGCCAATATGCTGTCCTTCCAGATACTTTCTTTGCACTCTTCATGGGCCTGAGCTCCAGAGTGTGACTGTGAGGCATCTCAGTGGTGAGCTGGTACTCTGGTATACCCACAGGTGGTGGGTAGGTGGTATTCTGGAGCATGATTTTGTGGTGTCCACCACCCACTGCAAACAATCAGCCAGCCAGAACTTGCTCGTCTATTTGGTACTCACCGGTGTTCAGACACCTCACTTGTATCAAATTTAGTGCATAACTAGGAGTTTTCCCTCTTTGGGGCATGGGGTGGGTGGGGGAGGGTGTACCTTGAACTTATTCCAGTGTGAACACGGTCGGTTCCCACTGTACTCTCATGGTCGGGGCAGCAGGTGTTGTCTCCTATAACAAGTTTTTCATAAGGCCTGTGGCAAGGCACTACCATCCAACCCTCCCAAGCCCCAAAACAGTCTGGTGCTTTGTTCATTGCTAAACCAGAGAGTTACTTTCTGTGGAAAAGAGAAAATCTGGCCCCTTTCTCCTTGAGAGCCCTGGGTAGGCTGTAATAGGTTCTAGAATGGATTAAAGAAAGAAATGCACTCTGTGGGTTAAAGATGGAAGCTATTCAGGCGAATTGAGGAGAGCATGAAACCAGGCAAATACAAACACAGTCTCGTAACCTTGCATTTGCAAATGATTTAAAATCTCCCCGGAAAGCAGGATGTGCCAGGATGGATGATTGAGACAAGCCAATCAAAGAAGAAGCCTGCTCAGTGAGGGAAACCTTAAACAAACAAAACACAAAGCAAAGCAAAGCAAAACAAAACCCAAACCAAAACAACAACAAAAAATGGGGTAATTAGTACAGCTTTCAGGACTCCCCTGAATTATAGCTCAACAAGCTCGTTAAGGACTAAGTAGTTGTTTTCCATCTGGTTGTAGCTGCTGCAAGCACTTGGGTGGCTTGCTGGAACAGGGCACCCTGCACTGCTGTATAACCAGCTACTGACTAATCCCTTCTAGCTGTCGCTGAGAAATGGGCCAGGCACATGAGCCTCTCCTGAACAATCAACCAAGGCAATAACCAGAGTACCAGCTCACCACTGAGTGGCCTCAGGAGCCCAGACAGGACACCACTGTCTCAGGCCACTCATCACCCTTCCTGAACTCCTTCTCACCTTTGTTTCCTCAGAGACCCTTGCCCTGGGTCCTGATAAGCAGTGAGCAGCAAAGCCACACTGTAGACAAGTCACCTAAGCTCTCTGGACTTGTTTTTCTCATCCGCAATGTGAGAACCTGGCTACTCTTTAGATTGACTACAAATGGCTAAATTGAGGTCTAGAATATAAAATACCAAGTGAGGGAGTCGTCACTCTGATGTCTTCCTAATAGCAACCACTTAGTTCTCCTCTGTGCCAGGCACAATGCTAAGTGCCTTATGGACCTTCTCTTGCTTAATGCTTGTGATCATCTTGTAAAGAAGATTTTTGCAACCCCATATTACAGATGAGAAAAATGAGGCCCAGACTGGTCAAAACTTATCCAAGGAGGTCACATAGCTGGGAAGCGGCAAGACTGGAATCCCAATCTATCTGTCCCCATGCTCTTTTCCTTTGCACAGTGTCTCCTATTGGAAAGAAACCAACATTGCCAAATACAAGAGTGGTACCCCAATTGCAGAGCCAGATGATCTTATTACTAAGGAGGGAAAGAAGCCAAAAGCTGGTTTTCTCCTTGGCTACATAAGACCTGGTTATTCTGCCACTGTCTGCAGAAGGAATTCGACTTTGGAAGGTGTCTCACCTGTAAGGAGGTGCAACGGTGGCTTAAGGATGCCTTACTATGTTGTTTCTCTCAGCTTCTATGTTCATTGAGTTATAAGCCTCTCTTACCCCCTCTTGTCATGTTCATCTCCTCCACCCAAGATGTGCAAAGAATATATATGGAAAGGAGAATAAAAGACTTTCTCAGTAAATCTGAAGAAACCAAAAGGCCGAGTAGCTCTTTCAAAAGCCTCCCTCTCCCCTCGAGCAGTAGCCAGCACCCTCTCGGGTGTGTGCTTACTTCTCAATGTGCTATTTAACTCGTGGCAAAGGTTACAAATTGGCAGCTTGTAGGCCAGATCCAGGGTCACCTTAATCTACATAGTTAAAATTATTTTAACTTACAACATTTAATATATATCGACTTTACTTTTAAAAGAAAGCTCAGAAGCTTTGGCAATAAAGGGTTCGCATTCCTTTATGTCAACAATGGCTCCCTGCTTCCTGTATTCACACCTTTGTGTACCTATGTAAGTACTGGGATATTGTGTAAGTGTGACTTCTGAGGCTAAGTCATAAAAGACATTGCAGCTTCTGCCTTGCTTACTCTTGGATTAATCTCTCTGGGGGAACCCAGCTGCCATGTTGTGAAGACACTCAAGCAGTCCTACAGGAAAGTCTATGTGGCCAACAGCCATGTGAGTGAGCCACGTTGGAAGTGGATCCTCTGGCCCCAATCAAGTCTTCAGGTGACTGCAGCCTTGTCTGACAGCTTAACTGTACTATCATGAGAGATCCTGAGTTACAACCTCCCAGAGAAGCTGCTCCCAAAATCCTGACCAACAGAAATTGTGAGATAATAACTGTTTATTGTTGTTTTAGGCCTCTAAATTTCAGGATAATTTGTTGCACAGTCATAGTTGACTAATACAAAATATTGGCTACCATTCATTCATTCAACAAACACCTATTCATTATTTATTGTTTGTTAAGCACAATGTTAGATACTCAGGATGCAGTAGTGAACAAGACTAGTATGGTATCTGCTTTAATGGGAATTATTATATAGTGGGAGGGATGGACATTAAGCAACCAAACAGAAAGACAAGAGAACATTGAGAGGGAAAGGAGCAATTTCTTTAGAATGAAGTTGTTCTAATGGGAATTATTATATAGTGGGAGGGATGGACATTAAGCAAGCAAACAGAAAGACAAGAGAACATTGAGAGGGAAAGGAGCAATTTCTTTAGAATGAAGTTGTTGGGGAAGTTGAAGAGGAGATATTAGACCTGAGTCCTGAAAGGACTTCCCATTGAAAGAACCAGGAGGTGCCTGGCATTTCCTTCCCACCTGTCTTGAGTTCTTTTGGAAATGAGGCAGGGAAGAAATTAACTAATGAAATGATAAAGAAATCTTATGTTTCTTAGTGGCAGAATCTTCCCTATGGAGAAATTAGCCCTTGCTAGATGAATGCTTTAAAAAGCCACGCAAGAGAGGTCATACAGGCCAAATAGTTCTGCATAAGAAAGGAAATTGGGAGATATTTAGAAGCTGCTGAGGAGAGGGTCCTGAGAGGGGCTAGAAGCTATAGAGGGACTTGGGGGAGAAAACAAATATCTAACAGGAATTTTATTCCCTCATTCCTTGGGTGGTGTGGGATGAAATACTCTTCCCAAAAAACGATCAGTAAAATTTCTTGCTCCCTAATGTTTTCTGGAGGAGGTTTGCTTTTTGAGGATATGGCAAAGCACTGGGTCCTTCTTCAAGATTGGCTTTAGGTGAGCTCAAGGCTGTTCGTGGGAAACCAGCCACTTATAGTTTAGATAAACACATAAATACAAGAGTGTTAGTCATGGAAATAAACAAATGCTTCCGATTATCACTGCAATTCCTGAATGGACAGCTATGCTCCTGATGCAGCTCTGCTCAGCGGTGGTATCAATGTTACTGCTGACAGCTGCACAGTGTTTGCTAGAGATGAGACCTGGGTAGATGCTGCAGCAGCTGTCAACACAGCTGCTGGCACCTAGCACCAAGCCTGGAGATTAGGAGGTGCTCAGGAAATGAGCATCTTAGGCTGGATGCATGACTAAGTGGTGAATGTGTCCCATGCTGCCGCCACCTTACCTTCAGTGCTGCGGGGTGTGGGGTTCACAGAGAAACAGTGTGTTTACGTTGCTGCAGGATTCAGGCATGGGTCCATTGAGCTAGGCCTGGGACCATGGAGTTGCTTCTCAGGCTTGCTTATTTTCAGGAAACAAACTGCCCTGAGGACTCGTTCTTCCATTAAGAGGACTTCTTTTCCAGGAGCACCTGGATGCCTTTTATTAATAGGCCTCCACTAGCCTTTGGATAGTACCTAGACTTTCCTGAATTTGAGAGTGAACACAACTTAGGTTCAAGTAGGAACTTCTGCTGTCCCTGACATTCTCTGAGGATCTAGACCAAACACAAACCCAGCAGGACCTGATGTTCTGCACCTGTACTGTCCATATGGTAGCCACTAGCCATTCGTGCCATTTAAAGTTAAATTAAAATGAAATAAAATGGAAAATTCAGTCTCTCAGTTGCACTAGCCACATTCTAAGTCCTTAATAGCTACATGTGGCTGGTGGCTACCATACTGGACAGTGAAGATTATAGAACATTTCCAGCATTACAGAAATTTTTACTGGACGATGTTGTGTCTAGAGCCAGAGGTCACAGAATGAATTCTGCTACCAGAGAACTGGCTGTTATGTATAAACAAGAAGAGTATCCATGCAGAATAAACAGTAGAAGTCTGTCTCACCCATGGGTTAGATACAAAAGTCAAAGGCAAAGTCAGCATATATGAAGGAAAAATATCTTAATGTCAAAATTTCCCTTGAAAACTACCTTAGAAAGGGGTCACCCTGGAGACTAGCTCTCAGGTTTTTATCCAGCATTGGAGCAGACCTTTGTTTCTCTGGTTGAGCTCCAGGAGAAGTATTTGGTTTGCAGTTAGGGGCAATGCATAAGAAATACTAATGGTATATTTAAACACTGGTATAACACTGCAGGGAACTAGAGGACTCAACTATGAGAGACCCAGAAAACAGAACCACCTGAAGGCATGTTTGAGTCACATCCCCACTCTTAGGCTCTTTGCTCTTTCAGTGAGATGGCAGGTGGAATTGCCCACAGTCTCCAAGTGGTTCTTTATCTATACATGGTGTGTTTTGTTTTGATGTCAAATGTCTGGAGCTGAAGTTTGAGTACATTAAGTGCATTTTTGGAGTGATTCCCCAGAGACTGGCCATGAAGCAGCCCTTTCTTTGCTCGGGGCTTCATTAAAGGAAGGGTCTCCTCGTCACCAGAAACCCATATGTTTTGTTATTAGAGAACACCAAGTTTCTCCCTAAACTCTTTCTTCGGGAGGCCAGAATTTTGACTACATCACTGAGCTTTAGGAAACACAACTCTAGCCCCACAGATCAAACCCGAAGTTAGTATATACTGGAGAGTTTTGTGTCCACAAAAGTGCAAAAGGCATTCAGGCCCTTGGAAGTCCAGCTGAAATCTTTTAGACCCAAACGCCCTCTGGGTCCCCCCAGCAAGTGGCAAGCTCTGTTCTCTGAAACTCCTGTAGGTAGCATGCAGTGTTCTGCTCACTCAGTCTGGCTCTAATTATTTATTTACATTCATCTTTGCACATATTTTGTATGTACACATCCTGTCTTTCCAGTTAAATAATAATTCTCCAAGGACAAGATGGTATATGTCTTTTATGTCTTTTTATAACACATAGTTTCTAATACTGGGCCTTCATATAAAAGTGCCCCATTCATATCTAGCTTCATTAGAGTTAGTGATGAGTGATTTTCTTATAGGAGAAACTAAGAACATGAATTAACTATAGAGAATTGCTTTAAAGGCATAAACTATCTAAAAAGACCAGTATTTTCCCTTTCAACTTAGGAGGCTGAATTCTCAAAATCATTTAATTTTGAAGTCATTGAGGATTGCAAGGGGACTCCCAAGTCAAGAATTTCCATCATTTATAAAAGCTAAGAGAATGTTAGTTGCCTTAAAGCAAACCCGTGAGGTAACTCCAATATCTGACTTTAATCAGAGCCTTATGAGAGCTGGTCTATTTCCAACCTCCTCAAATAAAACATTGTGGTCTTGTGCTCCATGGTGTGTATGATTTTTTTATTTGAGGATTTTAAAGGTGTGATAAATGAAAGGTTAATTAGAATCAGAGTAACAAACCACACTACTCCATGAAGATTCTCATTTAAAAAAGAAAATTGTTTCAGCAGTTCCTCATCATTTTGTGCATATCTTCCTTGTTTACTTTTCATTATAACAGTAAACATTTTATGCTGAGCTGAAGGTCATTTTAATTGCATTAGGAGAAATCTGTGTTTTCTAATATTGGAACAGCTGTAATAATTCAGAGTAAAAAAATCCATAAGTATATGTTACAAATGCCATTCTAAATACTGACTAGTACCCTGCTAATTTTGGTTGGATTTTAAATAAAATAAGACTCCAATGAAATTATATGAAAAGCATATTCTGATAAATTAGGACACAGTCTCAAGGTTTAATACTTTTTATGCTTTTTCTTTATAAAACTGGAGTATTATTACAGAAATTGGTGTCATGTTTATTTTTAAACTCTGGCTTTATAAGCTATAAGAAATGCCTTACTCCTGTATAATTTGTTGTCACTTCTGGCTCTCTAAACATATCATCACAAGGATCACTGCAATTTGGGCTGGCCAGTTGGCTCAACTGGTTAGAGCAAGCCTTGTAACACCAAGGTCAAGGGTTTGGATCCCCTTATTGGCAAGCTGCCAAAACAACAACAACAACAACAAAAAATCATTCTATAAAAGGATATTTTAATGGCTGGCTGCTTAGCTCAGTTGGTTGGAGCAAGCCTTGTAACACCAAGGTCAAGGGTTTGGATCCCCTTATTGGCAAGCTGCCAAAACAACAACAACAACAAAAAAAAATCATTCTATAAAAGGATATTTTAATGGCTGGCTGCTTAGCTCAGTTGGTTGGAGCACAGATGTATAACACCAAGGTCACGCACAGGTTTGGATCCCTGTACCAGACAGCCACAACAACAGCTTATAAAAAATGTCAACATAAAAAATAAATAAATAAAGGGTCATTGCAATTCTCATTTCCCACAGGAGGTAAATTAAGGCTAGAGTTTTAAAGCACGCACCTGAGCACACACTACACATCCAGGAGGCACGGGTGTCCCATCGCCAAGTCCTCTTCCTCACCACGGACTCACTGCTTCACTTCCTCCTGTTCCCAGATGAACTGTTTAGGTAAGCTTTGATTATTTGCATCTGTCTTTTTAGAATTAATAACAAAATACTGACAGAAAGGGAGGTGCTAGGGTTATTAGCAAACCTTTGTTATCGTTCTAACTCATGAAAGCCTGGAAGGCCCCCAAAACTCCACATCATCCCCAAGTTCTAGCTGGCTTGCTGCTTCCCAGAGCCTATGCTTGAGGGACCATCTGTGTTGCCTTTTCAAACAGTGATGCCTCCTCAGCCTCTGTGTCACTCCCCTCGTCACCACCTTCCCTGGGAGATGGAAGGGTGTATCAAAGCAAGAGGAAGTGTCAGTGCCGTTTCCTCCCCTGTTGAGTATTGTTTCAGCACCTTACATCCACCCATTTTAATTAATTACGAAGTACCTCTATGTTTTGCAAGGCAATTCTCAGTCTTATACAGGAGATATTTTTAGGGAAAGATTATTGTGAAATTAACAGGGTGGTTAGGAAGCAAGTGGCTCAAGGTGACCAGGAAGCATTGTGTACACACTCAGTTGCACTTTCTTGCGAAAGGAAGACTTTAAATTCATTCCCAAAGTGCCAAGAAAGCTCGCTTGGGCCACTACCACTTGCCCTTTGCCACTTTACAAGTTATAAGCCACTGTGTGTATTTGCCTCCTAGAATAATTGGGCCCTGCCCTGGTGATTCTCCAATGACTAATTAATTGAAATGTTTACCAAGAAGGACAGGCCTCCCCTAGAACCTTGATCTTTCTAGGAACATTCACTATTTAAAACAGGTGTCTGAATGCTAGCTAGGTCCTAAACCAACCCAAAGAGGAGGATTTTTACAAGAGTCTGTTGAAAGGCAATATTTTTTACTACAGTGTTTTATTTTTGAGGTAGAGGCAGGAGTGGGGGTAGAGGGGAAGGTTAAGTCAAGGACAATGACACCTGGTTGTATTGTTGTAACGAGAGGTGCAGGACTTTGGCAGAGTAGGGTGCCCTTGTGTTGAAATGTGGTTTTCATCCACAGATCAGAATCTCAAGGCCAGTACAATCCAACAACTTGATTCAGTGACTGTTCAGGAGTTCCTGAGGGCAGAATTGCTTAATCTGAGATGCAGAACCACCAATTCCATCCAGGATGTTTCTTAAAAACACAAATTCCAGATCTACTGAAACAGAATCTCTCAGGGGTGAGGCTGGACTTCTGCCTCTTCCAGGTGATTCTTAAGCCCACTAAAGTTTAAAACCACCAGAGACCTTTGTCTTTTTGACTTATTGATGGATCCAAGTGCTGAGAAGAGCAACAGCTCTATAAATACTCGTTGAATAAATGAAAGCCATAAGGATTTGTGGTATTGAGAGGCTCCCATTGGGGATATCTTCCACACCACTTAATTCAAAACACTGTTATAAAACAAGTGTAACGTCATATCCCCAGAGGAACCTTCCTAGCTTGCCTGGGGGGTGGGGGAAGCCCTCCTATCTCTGCCCAACAGCCTCAGCAAATTGTCCCCACCTTAACAGGCCTCTCCCTGCCTGTAAAAGCTGTGACAGAGCAAGCAGCAAAGCAGCTTCACGGCTCTGCATCCTTAAGAACAGAAAAAAAGGATTAATAAAATTAAGGTATAAATAGGACCCTAGATCCAAGATGTGAGTACACAGCTCTCTGTCACCCACTGATAACTGAAGCTGGGCAAACTTCTATAAGCCACACAATTTTATTTGTAGGCTGAATAACCAAGAGATCAAATTTCCTCCTTCATCGTTCAAACCACAGTTAAGAAAAGGCAAGAGAAATACAATCTTGCTTTTGTATGTACACTTTACTAAGACTATACTTAATGTTTTAAGTACCCACTGCACCCTTCAACAGGTGAATGGGTAAAGGAACTGTGGTACATCCACACAGCAGACTACTCAGCAAGAAAAAAGAAAACTATTGATACAAACAACATGAATGCACCTCAAATGATTATGCAAATTGAACAAAGCCAAGCTCAAAAGATTACATATTATACAATTGTTTTTATGACATTCAGAAAAATCCAAAACTACAGGGAGGGAGAACAGATCATTGGTTGCCTGATTAGGGTTAGGAGTGGGGGACAAGTTTAACTACAAAGGGGAAGCACAAGATAATTTTTTAGGGTGATGGAATGATTCTGTATTGAGATCATAGTTATATGAATCTATGCATGTGTTAAACTCGTAGAACTGTACACCTGAAAAAAGTGAATTTGCTGCATGCAAATTTTATTTAAAAAGAACCCATCACATCCACAACATAAGCTCATTAGATCTCTGAGGGCCCCTGAGATACTTTCCTTCCCATTTTCAACCTGGGAAACACATGAAAAAGTGGTCTTGGAGTATGAATGTGAAGGTGAGGGACCACGGCTACACCACCTGGTCTATGCTAATAAGTACATTATATCTGGTGCCAGATTTAGCTTGCTATAAATTAGAAACCATTTTGTAGAAAATTCCTTTATTATAGTGCAAATAACTTTCAGCAGTGACATAATGTAACAACACATTTAGCAACATTTTACACCACGCAGTACATAAGAAAGTGTTTCTTTGAAAATATGTCATCATAGGAACATTATTTCTACATTAATGCCGGAAAATGCCAAGGCTGTTTCTTTCAAGGCAACAGGGTTCCCTCACTCTGTCTGGATATTTTCTTTTTAATACAAATGAAAGTATTTGCCATTTTAACAAATCATCAATCCTAAGAGTGATCTCTTAGGAGGTTTTGAACTGAGGTTGGCAAAATCTGAAATGGGGTTTCAAAAGTAAAAAAAATACTACTTTTAAGACAATTCTGGGATAGCCCAGAAAGTGGAAGTCACTTCTGCTAACTATTAAGTAGATATACACATTCACTCCAATTTTGCTGCAGAAATGAACAGATTGTCTAAAGCCTGCCTTTTATTCCCCCAGAGCCTGATTGTTATTTATACTCCTTGGTTTTGGTTATTGCAAAACTAGGGCTCTGGTCAGAAATAACTCGTTACATACCCAAATACTTTCCTGTGAAGCTTTAAATTGCACTTTCCATCCTGAAATTCCCACCTTAGACCTCAAAGGCCAAGGAGAGAGTGTGAACATTGTTTCCAGTTTACAGCTAATGATTAGTACAAGCTGGATTAGCCCCCTACTAATTTAGCAATACCTGAACCAGATCACATCATTTAGCTGAATCCTAGTAGGCTTATTCAAGAGGTTCCCACTGACCTCATAGAGAGGAAAGGGTTAACACTGTCTTTTCATGCTAAGCTACCTAAAGGCTTGGCTGCTAATGAGTTAGCTGATAGGTAGAGAGAACAGAGTGTCAATTCCAATCAGTTATACTAGGGCTCCTCTAGTTTCTGCTGAATTATGCAGTGGGTGGGAATGGTGGGCCACTCAAGAGTCTTCCCGTGGGGATCTTCCACGATGGGTTGAACCAAAACCTCTATGAATACATTTCAGGATACCCTCTATGTCTCTCTACAACCACTCCTCAAAATTCAGTGGCTTTACAAGCCAGGAGAAGTTAATCACAGGGCTTGAAAATACCTAGAGCCACACAAGAGCCCTCATGGCTGAATAAGGCTGAATAAGTCAGCTGGTACAGAAAGCTTTTCAATGTACAGCCAGTCTTGTTGGATAAACTATCTTCTCATATACCACAATGGAACTATGCTAGACAGTTTCAAAGCTGAGAAGAATCCAAATATATCACCTATAAAAAATTCACAATTTTAGTTTGACTTTGGTACTGAAACACTGTCTACATTCGTGACATATGAAAATGATGAGGCCACTTCTGTGCCTCTGCATGTTGTGTAAAAAAAAACTCAAAAGCAAAGCAGGACAAGGACGTGTCATAACAAGATGCAGTATGCTGTACAAACAAAACCTAAATTATATATAAATTATACCCCCACCCCAGCACCCTTTCTTCCCCCACAACCTGACCAAAGCAATGCCAAGGGTCCTTCTCTTTGGGGCCAATGCAGCTTGTGAAGTTCAGTGCCCAGGACTCCAACATCCCTTGTCTTGTGGCAGTTACAGTCCTGTAGCCTCCTGCTGGAGACACTCTACATTTGATCGGTTCCATAAGTGCAGGGAAACTCCTACGTTTTAACTGGAAGCATTCAAACTATTGACTGGACTCAAAGACCTGGAGTCCTGGGAGTCAACCTTTCAGATAAACTAATTGGATCATTTCCTAATCTGGATCCCATCTTATTCTACTATCTCCTTGGAGCTATCATAGTAGGACGCATCTTCTACAATAAAACTCCAAAGGCATTGCTTACAGATATTGGTGAGGGTCACATAAGAAAAGTTATGCCATGAGCCAACAGCTTAAGTTGATATAAATTATTTCCAAGTAAGTTATTCAGGGCCATTTGCTTTTGCTTTACACTGCATTCCAGAATCATTTTCATATTATATTTTTAAAAGTTTATATAATAGGCATTTAAAAAATTGTCTATGCAACCACCTCTTATGTGTTTTCAATTAATTTAATAACAACTTAATGAGCTATTATGTAAATCTAGGGAGAAGTAGTTAATTAATCTTAAAGAAGCCAATACTGTGCTAATTCACAGTAAGGAGAAAAAGCAATGTAAATAGAATTTTAAGTAACAGACAATAACTTGAAAAGCAGTTTTATCGAAATGTTGCAAAGTTTTCCCAAAAACACTTATAGTAATTTGTATCAATAGATCCTAAGTTTGGGGGTATAGAGAATATGACTCAATCCTTTAAGGTAGAAATTCAGCTGTTTCATGATTGTAATATGTAATTTTCCCCTCGGACCTAAGATATTTGTACATTCAAAAGCTTATAACTTGCTGTTCTTGAAACATTGCTCATTTTCTAATACATACGTTGAGTATAAATAAATATGAGAATATGAGAAAGCTTCAAAAATCCGAATTAACATTGTGCTGTACAAAAAAAAAAAAAAAGAAGAAGAAACCTTGAACAACCTACATTCCATGTAAATACCCTGACTAAAATGTTGGTTGTGCTACACAATTCCACTTCAGTGCAGAATGCGTTGATTTCGGTGTACCGTTGTTGTTTTTTAATGTCTTTAGCACTTTTGTTTCTAAACATCACCTTGTTTTGAAAGATGAATAATTTGCTACCAAATCACAAATCCATTTTAGTTTGGTCTGAATAAAATCCAGCATAAATGTATTACTTTGTTCTGGGAATAATGGCTCGGTGTCTTTGTCCCAACAGCTTTCTTCCTAAGGGCAAACCACTGTTGAAGTTGTCATTTTGGGTTTAAACTGCACAGAAAGAGACAGTGAAGCTTGCCTTTGTTTTTGTTTTCTTTTTGAGTCTCCAGATCTTGCTAGGACACTTCCTCCAGACCAACAGTCAGACAGTTGTGGCACCTAATCCTACTGGGAACAGAGGTGGTTTAAACAACATCAGCCAAGCTTGGTGATCTGGAGGTCCCCATTTATCTTTATGGTGTCAATTGCAGATAACGTTTGAATGCGGTGGTAAAAATCAAAAAGTTGGTGTCCATCCACAAACACTCTGAAACGTGGGTGCTCACAAAGAATTTCCACCTAGAAGCAACAAATAATATTCCAATTCACAATTTCAATAAACCTTGCTGGGGAAAACAAACAATACTTCATTTTAGAGAAAGGAAGGCAACAACTTCAGTGGCTCTCAGACATTAGAATGCCTTGGAACCACACAGAGGGCCTGTTAAAACACAGATTGCTGGGGCTCCACTCCCAAAATTTCTGACTCTGAGTTTAGGGTACGGTCTAAGAATCTGCACGTCCACCAAGTTCCAAGGTAATGCTGATGTTGCTGGAATGGGGAACATACTTTGAGAACCACTGCTCTACGCTACTCAGTATCCTTTAAAGATTTAAAATTGCTTATGCTTTAACATTTCTCCCTTCTCCCTGTACTCCAGAAAGTGAGGTAAAGTAGCATACATTTGTTTATAAGGAACTTAATGCCTCCACTGTCATCCCCTGAACAACTGTATCCCACCTTCAGAGGAACCCCTCCCAAGACAGAACTGGTCCCCATTAGTAGCATGTAATAATAGTTTAGACACTCAAACATGGTAAACACTAAGGCAGAGAGAAGGTTACACAGTAATTACCATTGGACCAAGAATGTATAATTAACAAGGCTTTGTTAAGCCAAACAGAAATACTGATTCCATATGGTAAAAGCTTTTTCCTCTCCCTTTCCTTAAGTAATTCACCATATAGTTTAATTTTCGGTTCTGTGCTATGATGTACTTATTAAGAGTATTGGTATTCAACATGTAAGGAGAGACTCCATATGTTGATATTAGTCACATTTAATTCATATTATTACTAAAATTATATTACCAAGAAGGGCCTTTTTCATTCATTTTTGTTGTTGGGGAGTATTATATTCCTCCTGGCAGTCAGAAGCTCTGGTTACTCATACGCATGAACTATATTAAGATTCATCTTTGAGAAACTGTCCCAGCCAAGAGGAGCCTAAGGAGACATTACCATCCTAGAGAAGGGGGTGGAGAGGGTGGTGCCTTCCGCAGACTATGATTCAAAGGGCAATGCTCTCAATTCTATCACTGATATAAAAGCCATGGATTCTTATTTTCCCCCCAGACTGAAGGGAAGAGAAATAATTACTTTTTCATAAGGCCCTTGAAAATTTCTAGATTAAAAGCAACAGGTTAAGGGTAGTTCTGTTTTATTAGGCTTATGTGCAACAAGGAGCTTTTAACTGAGTTGTCATTATTGTGATGTAATGTTAACAAGATGTAATGAAGACAACTTCATCCCAGGTCTGACATTTCAGTACATCCTTTTTTAACACATTACCAACTTGCATCTCTTATTTGGCATTTTACTTCATAGGGTAAGATGCTGCTAATGCTGCTTGATTGGGAGGGAAGTTTGGGTTGTGCTTCCTCCCTGCTAGATAGTGGGGAGCAAATCTATATTCATCCAGGCCCAAGGGAAGGAATTTGTCAGCCATACAGCTTGTGACCACGAAACAGACTGAGGCTAATTAACCCAGAGGGGAAACAAGGACATGGACATGGCCTCATTAGCAAAGGGAACAAGAGAAAATGAAATGATAATCATTATATTCTTTAAAAAGTCATAGCTAATAAGGTTTAGAGATACTGAAAGGCTGAGAAAAATGAGGAAAATGATGGATACTTATTAGTATTTATTAACTAATCAGATATTTGGGGGCAAGTATCTACTATATGCTTAGTACTATGTTGGGTACTACACAGATAAGTATTTATTCTTAACCTGGACATGTAAATATGGGTCCATTTACTAAATGTATGGGCTAAATAGAGCCAGGAGCTACTACTGCAAATATTAATTCGATCAGCAAATACAGCTCTTTCAATCTTTTTTCTTTTTTCACCGTCAAGTGACAAATTTCCTGGACATGCAGAAATTCTGGCTGCATAAAGTGTTCTTGGCATGCACTGGATAAGTACAACACCATCACCGTGCCAGTGGCTGGGGCTGACGCACTCGAGGTACTCACCCTGAATGGCTGGTCTGGGATGAATGGAAAGTAAGGGATTGCTGACTGTTCTTCACCCCTTTCCCCAGATATACAAGAATTTCTAAGTAGCTGCCGGTCTGGGAACACGGCTTTGAGTTCGATTGCCACATCGGCAGGAGGATCTTCCGAGTCACCACAGGTCAAGCTGATTGCAAAGCTGAAAATAAAACAGTCTCATTTATTGAGGGTTGGATACAACATTTCCAAATGACCCAGGTCCCTGTATTTCCTCCTCCTTTGGGTCTGTCTGCACTTAACGGGCCACCACTCTTTCCACGAGAGATTAGGCTATGAAAAAGTAACTCAAACCAGTTTATTTTGTTACCTAAAACAGATTCTGGTGAAAACTTTGGTGGAGTTGAAAATGACTAAAGTTAGAGATTTCAAATACCCCAGACCACCCACACATCTGTATCTTAATCCACTTCAGAATTCTCAGAAACAGCACCAGAAACTGACCAGGAGAAATAATATCTTGTAAAGTTAGGTTCTAATTTACACTGATAGCTCTTGCTCCGAGCACCATGTTTCAAAACCATTAAAAAAAAAAAAAAAATCCTTTGGTTTCCCTAAGGGTCAAAGAGAAAATGTAGGCCTATATTTATAATCTCTGATATAAATAGCTGTCTGGAGAAATGATGGCTGGGATTCATACACATTCTTTTCATGGGAACGTGGTACTTTCTTGGCACTCCCATCTAGCAACACTGTCCACAAGGAGAGGAAGAGGAGGAGCGCTAAACCACAACATAAGTGGGCAGGGCCCTGCCACTGCCTCATAGTTCTGCGGTGACAAGGACTGCCTTACCTCTCTGGGTTGAGGTCTACAATGCCCATCACTAACACCTTCTTGCCTGGTCTCATGCCACCTTTAATATGCCCACAAAATGGAACTATCTGCAAAGGATAAAAGGAGAAATAAGACGTTTACAGTCTGTCAGGGAAGAGCCATGCCCTCTGATCCTGAGGGCCTGGACCATTAGAAAATGCAAGGAAAATGCAATTAGAAAAGCAGAGGTACAGGCAGAGACATAGGGCACAGAACAAGATCATTTACCAGTCGTGGGAAGTACACGTCGGCTTGAACTGGAGAGCTCAAGGAGTTGTTTAAATGCCCATCATCTAGTTTCTAAAAATAGAAGCACACAGATTGGCTTTCCATAGGCCCTTTTGGGGGCGGGGGCGGGAGGGGGAAGAACCCACACAAATCTGGTGGAATCCAGCAGCTCTCTCCAGACACACCGGCGGTGTCTGCAGATGATGCCTCTTCCTAGTCCATTCAATAATCACATAAACCCTCGGAACAAAACTCGTTCCTTCTACCCGGTAGCTAAGCCTCTGAAGATCCCCAGACCCTTCAGATCCAGATCAAAACCAAGGTCGATGCCCACCGGGGAGCCAGAGCCCAGTGCCGGGGGAGGGCAGGCCCTTCTCCCACCGCAAACGCTGGAACCGCTGTCGCCCAGGCTTGTCCACGGGGACGTGGCTGAAGTGGGGCGGCAGCGCTCAACTTCTCTCGGGAGCCCCGGCGTGGACCCGTGTGCAAGGGGGAATCCCCGGGACGTCTGGGGCGGTCGCGGGGCGCGCGCCCCGGACACACTCACCCACGCGCACCCTCACACGTGCAATGTGCGCACACCTGGCAGGCGGCTGCACGGCACAGAGGGGACTGTCGGGCACCCCCTTCCCGCCGCCGCCCCCGAACACCCTCCCCCGGCCCAGTGCCCAGCAGCCCGGGGAGCCCCTCCTGCCCCCCACACCGGCCGCGCACAGCCGGCTCCTGCGAACAGGTACCC
>NW_007732149.1:20449-28324 GCF_000696425.1 Galeopterus variegatus
TGAAGGCCCGGGTCTGCCAGGTGCTTAGGACACCCCCGCCCCTCCCTTCCAGCCTCCTAATAATCTCCTTCCTCCTGCCACGTCCTGGTGGCAGGTGGGACGATGGAAGGCGAAGTCGAGGGAAGACTTGGGGGAGGGGGTGGTAATCAAGGGAGTGTTGGGTCGTCTGGAATAGAAAGAGAACGACAGTTCTCAAGGCTTGCACAAATAAATATTGGACCCCCCAAAAAGAGGCAGAGAGGACTGAAGGTAAACACTTTTATCTCCCGGGAGGCCAGATACAGAATAGGCCTCTCTTCCGTGTGGAAGGTCTGGGGGTCCCTGGAGGCTCTCTGGGGAGGGGTCTGGCTAAATCTTACCAAATGTAACTGGACATAGTGACTGTCCTCAGGGAGCCTCCACTGGGCCGTGTTTTTCACAAGTTGCTTGCCCAGTCTGGGGTAGTAAGTTTCTCACTGAAGATCTTATATCCTTTGTGGAGTAATTCCCAGCAGATACACCCCTCTTTTATTCCAAGGCACAAATTCCTTTATGGCGTTTCCACATTACGATGATTATGTAATAGAGGGTATGTTGATAAAGCTGTATCAACATACCCTCTATTAGGTGACATCCTTGGCTTAAGCATTCCACTGTGTGAATCACCAGCTTGTTCTGTGCTAATAAGCAGGGAGCATATGTGACCTAGTGCAATCCCAGAGGGGCCCTAAGAGGCTCCCTTCCAGCCACTGTTATTGGCTGTGTGGCCTGGAAGATCTCTGCGGCTTTTGTGTCTTAGTTTTCCCTTTATGGACCAGAGCTAATCGTGGTAATCTCAGTCGAGCAGGGAGAATGACCTGCACATGCCTGTAAGCCTCAGTCATAGTCTTTGTGGAGGTTGTTCTCTGAATTAGAGGCTGAAGTGCAGCACAGTTGTGACTCACATTTTTGCTCTTGTTTACCAGTTTTAGCTCAAAATACACGTTATTGATTATTTAAAAATATTAGGCAGTTATAAGAAACTATTTTTTTGAAAGCATACTTTAGTATATCTCAATTTCTGAGAGTCTGGTCTAGGGAAAAAGCATTAGATTAGCCCTTTGTCACTAAGTTAAGAGTGATACAATACATCATGGTGGTTAAAGAGCCGGTGCTCTGGGTTCATATCCTCTACTATTGACTAGCTGGGTGATCTTGGAATAGTTACTAAACTTCTCTGTGCCTTAGTTTCTTCATCTGTGAACCAGTGTTGATGGCGATGGTGACAATGATGACAGTAAAGTGATATACGAGAAGACCCCTGAAGGAAGAACGGGAGTGAGTCATTTGGACCTGGGGAGGAGGAGGTTGCTAGCAGAAGGAACTGTAAGGGCAAGTTCCCAAGGTGGAGCCCATGAAGAAAGTGTTAGGGCTAAGTTACAGTGACTGAAGAGACGAGTACAGATGCTCCTCAGCCTACTGTGGGTTACATACCAATAAACCATCAGAAATTGAAAATATTGCTAAGTTGAAAATGCATTTAATACACCTAACCTAACAATTATTACATGTTAACTTAAAAAATGAATAAGAAATAAAATTGTTCTGGAAATCTCAAGCAAAATGGTAATATACTTAACCTATCGAACATCACAGTTTAGCCTAGCCTACATTAAATGTGCTCAGAACACTTACATTGGCTTACAGTTGGGCAAAATTATCTAACATAAAGCCTATTATATAATAAAATGTTGAATATCTCGTGTAGTTTGTTGAATACTGAAAGTGAAAAACAGAATGGTCGTATGAGTACTCTAAGTACGGTTGCTACTTAATGCATATCGCTTTTGCTTCATCATAAAGTAAAAAAATTGAAGTCAAACCATTGTAAGCCAGGGATCACCTATATTTAGAAATGTGTCGACTGTGGTGAGAATTGGCTTTTCCTCAGGGGAGATGTGATAGAAGGTTCTGAGCAAAGGAGTGACACAGTTTGCCTTCTGTTGTAAATGCATGCCTCTGGCCATTGTGTGGAGTGGCCGCTGTGGGGAGGGTGGTTTGTAAGAGGAAGGGTAAAAACAGGACTTAGGAGACTACTGCACCAGTCTGAGCAAGATGTAATGACAGTTTAGACATGGTGGAAGTGGTAACTGTGAGAAGCCATGGGCCCTAGCTATTATCATTACTGTATGAAGGTACTTCAAAAACTTCGTGGAAAAATAGAATTAAGAGGTAGTATGAATCTTTTCATGAACTTTTTGAAGACCCTTTGTATATAGATTTGAGAGTTCATATCGCCTTCTGAGCCTCAGTTTCCTCACTTGCAAAATTAAGGGGTTTGGCTCATTCATCATTCCATTTTAGCTCTTAGAAAGTTCTTCTGGTTCCTGAAAAGCTGTGTAAATATGATATAAATTTAAATGGGTTTGAGAGTAGGTGCTGCCAAATAAAAACAATATTGGGTTGAATCTTTTGATAACTGGTTTTGTAGGGTGAAGAATACCCTATGATTTGTTTTGTAAGTGAAATTTAAGATATTTGGATTGCTGGAGCTGAGTTTCTTACATTTTATGAATATAAAAAATAGGGAGGTACTGAACCTGCCCAGAATACTTTAACATGGAAAATTACCTTATGTTGCACAAATGCTTGATTCCTTCTCAATCAGTCTAAAGGATGGTTAATTTTGAATATGAAGAGCAGAGAGAAGCCAAAATGATTTTTTGTTGTTATTGTAACTAAAAGCTGAACAGGGCCAAACTACTTCTTACAGGGAAAAGCCATCAGCAAATTAATGCATTTTAGAGGTTAAAAAATTTTTCGAGTTGTTTAGAAGGATAGGCAAACTTTGCTCTATACTTTGGTTGTAGGCATTTGTGTCTAAAAAACATTCACCAAGATTGTGACCCATTTATGAAATGCAGCAGTGAAATTTCAAGATGAATTGCATTATTACTGGAAACTACTAACAAAATTAAAGAAGGGGGAAGGCAGTCAAACAGGTGGTGAGCATTGAAACAAAAGTCTACATAGGTCTTTAAAGATTGACATTGCCAAATTATCTTCCCAGATGAAAACAGTAGATCACTCCCTTTTTTTCTTCCCATTTTATATGTTTTATTCAAATGTATGCATGCAGAATTCCTAGTATTGGGAGGAGAATAAAGCAGTGATGGCAGTTCAGCAACGATTTTATCAGTATTCCTATGTGCTAGGGTACTGTGCACCAAGAAGAGACCTTTGAAAATGCACGAATCTTGTCCTCAAGGAGCTTACAGCCCAATCTGGGGCTTAATAGCAGGGTGTAGTGGTGGGTGAGATAGTAAAGGCGTCAGACCTACAGTCTGAGTGCTGATGAGGGAGATTCACTTCCATTTGGAGGATGAAGGCAGCTTTCTGGAGGAGATGGCATATCCCTGACCACATGCATAGCAGCAGTTTCCACAGTATCACAAAAACAAGTCTTCAGATACCACATTGCAACTCTACTCAAGGCATGAATTCTAAGCCCACTCCTCTCCCTGCTGTGGCAACCAGCTGAACCCCTGCTCCCAGAGGCTGCCTTTTGTCTCCTGCCATGGTCCAGGGGGACATGTGCTTCCTTTCTTACACTGTGATTGCCTTCTGAGGCCTCTGGTGGGCCCTGACCCCAGTGCATGACTTTGACCTTCAGACCACTTGTTTTCTATCTGTGTGTATATATGCATTGTCTAGAGCAGAGTTTCTGAACCTCAGCACTATTGACATTTTAGCACGGGAAATTCTTTGTCATGGGGGCTGCCCTGTACATTGTAATATGTTGAGCACTAGATGCCAGTAGCTCCTCCCCTGTCCCCCAATTGTGACAACCAAAAAGGCCCTCAGGTATTGACAAATGCTCCCTGGATGAGGGGCAAAAATTGTCCCCAGTTGAGAACCAATGATCTAGAAGGTTCTTTAAGATTCCTGTTATTCCTATTTATATATATGATATGAAATTTATCCAGTCTAATCTAGAGTTGAAACTTGTACATCAGAAACACCTTTCTTTTTATTTGACAGGTCTTGCGTCCTGAAGCTATAGAATCACTTTGCAAATGGTTCCACAGAGAACCTCTAAAATGAAGGACAACCTGGGAGGGCCGCTGTGCATGTAGTTGCCAGCTCCAAATACTGAGAAATTTGTATGCATTTTGCATTCTGTTCCACAATATTACCATGTTTGTTTTGATATAAACATAACGTGCTCCCCAACCTGTAATATAGTAAAATTGAAGCATCCCAAACGTTTCCCTTGTTTATCCTGTGACTTTGACTCTCCAGGCTCCAAAAGGTGGTTGTAGTCCACTTTGAGAAATAAATTGCTGCACAGTGTTGCCCATTCAGGCTTTCAGTTCTCCATAATTATTTTTGTTGGGCCAGCCTCTGCTTATAATCAATATTCATGTATGCAGCAAAACAAATTGGCAGTCTACATCAATTGCACTCACCATATTTCATTCATTCACAACACTGGTTGGCTCAGTGCTGCTCCTAAACCTAAGAATTAGTTGGAATTCTATAAATTCAGGAGGCTCTGAGCTGGGCACGATTTTCAAGATTGCTCTGTGTGTGTGTGTGTGTGTGTGTGTGAGTGAGTGAAGGTGGGGTGGAGTGAGGGGAGACGGGAAGTTTCAGCTTTTCTTAAAGCCGGTCCTCATTTTAATTACCAGGAATAAACAAAAGTAACTTGGGGAGAGGAAGCAAAGTAGCTGTCTGTGCTTGTTTTTCATACCATGAATTCAATGCCAGGGAAAACTTCATTATGAGGAATAAAGGAACCTAGTTCTTTCTTTCTTTCTTTCTTTCTTTCTTTCTTTCTTTCTTTCTTTCTTTCTTTCTTTAGAAATTGGCAGTCTACATCAATTGCACTCACCATATTTCATTCATTCACAACATTGGTTGGCTCAGTGCTGCTCCTAAACCTAAGAATTAGTTGGAATTCTATACATTCAGGAGGCTCTGAGCTGGGCACGATTTTCAAGATTGCTGTGTGTGTGTGTGTGTGTGTGTGTGTGTGTGTGTGTGTGTGTGTGTGTGTGTGAGTGAAGGTGGGGTGGAGTGAGGGGAGACGGGAAGTTTCAGCTTTTCTTAAAGCCGGTCCTCATTTTAATTACCAGGAATAAACAAAAGTAACTTGGGGAGAGGAAGCAAAGTAGCTGTCTGTGCTTGTTTTTCATACCATGAATTCAATGCCAGGGAAAACTTCATTATGAGGAATAAAGGAACCTAGTACTTTCTTTCTTTCTTTCTTTCTTTCTTTTTGAGATGACTGAGGCAGAGAAACAAGTAGTATTAAATTTCTGTTCTTTGATGCTTTCTCTGCTTTCCCTACAAAGAGGTGTTCTCCTTGATGCTAATCTGGAATCTTCTCATATGCAACTCCAAGCCTATTCTGCCCACTTTATGCATCAATCACTTAATAATACAAAATGGCTTGTTTCCCCAGTAATCCCAGCTTCTCTCCCTGGACAGGTTGGCCACCTTCATTCCTCGCCCTTCCGGCTCCTCCCCAATCCTTCCATTAGATCTGGGCTCCCTTTCTCCTCCTGAGCAGGTTCTTCCTCCACAGCCTGTCTTTAGTAGGCTAGATTTAGCAGGTAGATTCTCATGCAGTCTGAGAGAGTAAATTAAATAAACATCTACCATTTATATACGGTCCTTCTTTGGGAGGCAGGAGTTGGTAGGTTCCTGTCTCTTAGGAGGCCAATATTCATCCTTTTCTCTTTTAGTCACTGTTGACTGACTGATGCTATAGCCAGGACAGGCTGAAAAATGAGTATCATCCCATTTTAAGCCAAAGTCATGTAGCTAATCATTATCCCAGAGGAGTTACAACTAAGAGTTGGCACTGGATGATTTATATCCAACATCAGGTGATGTGCTATAGATAGAAATGAGAAGGAATGAGCTTAGTAAGATAAGAGGATGGGCGGAATTTCTGAGTATGGTCATGATGCTTGTTTTTTCAGGTCTATGATAATTTTAATCTACAATGTTATTCATTCTCATTGTTCTAATAGAAGCTCATAAAACAGCCATGGGCTCACCCAAAAGCCTTTAGTAAGTATTGCACAATGCTAAAATAGGACACTCAGGACACAGAGAATACTTACATCTTTTGGTAAGTTGTAATTCGGTTCTCTTCTTCAGTGTTGAGCTTCTATTCAGGCAGCATGGTCTTTTAAAAGCATAAATTGTATAACGTCAACCCTCCTTAAAATCACTTGAAGGGTTCTTGGTATTTAGAGTGAAATCCTAATTCCTTTCCATGGCCATCAAGGCCCTACTGGATCTTGTCCTGCTGCTCAAACTTCACCTGGGGGCCATGCTCTCTTCCTGCTCACCACTCTCCAGCCAAAACTGGCCTCCCTGGTGTTCTTCCAACAGATAAACACACTCATTCCTCAGGGTCTTTGCATTTGCCATTGCCTCTACCTGGAACGTGCTTTCCCAGGCACTTTTCTGGTTTTTTCATCCTTAAATTCTTAGCTCAAATGTCACTTCCTGCAAGAGGCCTTCCCCAGTGTAAGCCTAGCCAGGGCTCATCACTGTATGCTCATCTTCTGCACCGTATTTATCTCCATCAATTGTCTTGTTGATTACTTGGTGTGGACTTTCCACCCCAGGGGGTAAGAGCCTTGAAAACAATATCTTGTGTTCCTTCTGCCTGGCTATGAGAACTGGGCATGAAAATGTGTTGTTTGAACGAATGAGTGAACACATGATTTGATTAATAATGCATAGCCACAGGTCTGCAGGTGAGATATAATCTCATAGTTTTTGAGGACTCTAGGGTCCCGAGACTGAAGTCCGCAAGCTTACCTCCTATTTCACAGTCTGAGAACAATTTTCCCTGGGTTGAGTCTGGACTAAGGTGTCCTTCTCACTGCTGATAAGGCTTGACTCTAGACAACATATGGGTTCTATATAATTTCATGGTAGGCTTTAGCCAAAGTTGTTGAACCTAAATTTAAAATGTCAGAAAATACCCTTGTAAGCAACAAAAAATTGAATTGTAAGGTCAAACACAGAAAAGAGCATAGCAATATAATAGCTTTATTAGTGGAATTATTGATTCCTCATCTTGGTTAGGTAGACCCTGAGGCTCTTAAGCATAACCTGATATCAAACATTAACTATAACATCTTCTCTGAGAGGGATGAGCAACGAAGGTGCTGCCTTTCCAGATTACTTATTTACTTTTATTTAATAAGCACTTACACAGTGTTCGACCTGATATCAAACATTAACTATAACATCTTCTCTGAGAGGGATGAGCAATGAAGGTGCTGCCTTTCCAGATTACTTATTTACTTTTATTTAATAAGCACTTACACAGTGTTCACTGTTTGCCAGGTTCCTCTCTAAGTACTTGACAAATACCTTTGCAGGTTGAATTTTCTGGAAGCAGTAGTTGAGACAGCTTGGGATGTGAGATGCTTACTATGGATTAACACCTCGAAAGAGAAGGGAGAGAAAACAGAAGTCACGCTGCACTGCAGGCTCAATGAAGCCTCAGCCAACCTGGCAGGGAGCTTGAGGCAAGTGTTGCCTGTCAGAGTGTCCTGTGTTGGGCCACCCACCTCACTCAGTCACCAAATGCAGGCTCCCCCAGAAAGGGCATTGCCTTGGGCCAGGCAGCGCTCTGCAGCTAAGACAGACTAGAGCTGCTGAGAGCTGGAGGAATGTGTCTGCTGCCCATCCATACTCCCTGCAGCTCAGCAGCAAGTCCTTCCTTGAAGTGGGATCTGGGCAGCACATCTCTGTGTCTGCTCAGATATTAACATCATAACAACCCCATGAGGTAGGTCCTCTTATTATTCCCATTTTACAAATGAGAACACTGAGGCATAGAGAAGTTAGGTAACTCGCCAAAGTAGGTCAGGGAGCAGAGCT
>NW_007732149.1:28797-31280 GCF_000696425.1 Galeopterus variegatus
CTGTGTCTGCTCAGATATTAACATCATAACAACCCCATGAGGTAGGTCCTCTTATTATTCCCATTTTACAAATGAGAACACTGAGGCATAGAGAAGTTAGGTAACTCGCCAAAGTAGGTCAGGGAGCAGAGCTAGGATTTGACCCAGGTGATGTGGCTCCAGAGTGAGAGCTCTGAACTACTCAGCTATGCTGTCTTATTACTTCATAGAGTGGTTGAGGATAGCCTGATAATGATAATAACGATAATGATATTGGCACTGCACTTTGACATTGCGAGGTACACTCACATTAGTGCTTTAGTTTTTGATTTAGTTCTTTGTAAGGTGTGTGTGTGTGTGCGTGTGTCTCTCTCTGTGTTTAACTGGTCTAGTTCATTTGTTAGGAACAACATCAAAAAGTGATAATTTGGGGTTGACTATTACATTCAAATACTAAATCCTGCCTGTGAAATCTTATAAGAATAGGAGCTAGATGCTGAGGCATAGTGACTGGGCTTGAATTCCAGGACGAGACAACCTAGGCTGGGAGGTTATGTTGGCCTGGAAAGAAGGCAGGCCCTCTTTGGAGTTTAGGGCAAAAGAGTGAATAGGTGGAAGAAAGGCTATAAGATGCAGGGTGGGGCCAGCCAGTTCTGTGCAGCTTCCAGTCATGGGAGTGATGTGTGAGCAGAGAAAAGGGCCTGAGGAAAAAGTGGGTAGGACCAGGGGGAAGAAGGTAGAGGAAGGAGAGAGAGGTCTTAGCAGGTATGAGCAGTGTGGGCCCTGGGCACCCTTCAAAGCGGGCAGAAGAGGATGTGGAAGCCGGACCCAGGCTGCTCTCCTGAGAGTGGCAGTGTTAGACCTAGATTGAACAGGGGAGGAAAGAGGAAATCTGGTGCCAGTAGAACATTTTCCCATCACCATTTTTGGAGTTATAGATATACATAATCTCTTCAAGTTATTTAAAAATAATTTTCTACATTATGGAATTAGACTTCTCTTAAAGACCAGGCTTAAGTAAGGAAGAAATCCAAGGATGGCAAGTTTTATTTTGGATAATGCAGAATATACATTTCCCCCCACTTTACAATTCTATTTTTGTCTAGAAGAGTTCATGCAATAAAAGTCTTTTATTTTATTTTAATTAATTTTTTTCATTGTACATGTTTATGGGGTACAGTTTGTTCTTGTGATAGAAGTCATTATCCTTCAGACTTTTACTTCTAGTGGAATTAACTGGTTCTTTTTCTGGAGTTTGGTGAAATCCCCTTTCTGAGCCCAATAGAGAAATTCTGTTTTAATTCCTTGCTACTTTAATTTGTATATAAAACATGGTCCAAAAGGCTAGAACAAAATTTTGGTAGTAAATACTCTTTGCTCTGTTTTAATTCCTTGCTACTTTTATTTGTATATAAAACATGGTCCAAAAGGCTAGAACAAAATTTTGGTAGTAAATACTCTTTGCAGAAATGGTCAACTGGGATAAAATTCAGCAACACAACATATAAACTTCCCAACAGACCACCAGGGGGATTAAAGGATTCTACTCGGGATCTGAATGAAGGTCATTCTTTCTACTAAACTGAGTATGTCACCATCGTTGACTCTTATGTTAACAGATTCTTTCCCTTGTGACATATTCTACCACATCTCTTGTGTATATTTTAACATGATTTATTCATCTGCCCATTTCCATAACACATAAGTAGATGCTCAAACTCATTTATTTCACTAAACCCATCAGGAGAATGTGAAGACACATAGTGTATCTAGAGCATGGTATATTTCTAGTACCATCCTCTTGAAAACCAGCATGGTTTCAGAGAAACGTAGCTGTTTCCTGGGTAAACAGTTTGTGTCTGGGGTAGGGACAATAACTTCTTTCTGAACTCTAGCATTCCATTGACAAATGTTTTCCCAAACTCGACAGACCTTATGAAGGGAGAGCAGGAGTAAGTGTGGAGGGTCGTCTAGCTGTAGGGATTGCCGCAATGCTAGAGGGAGAGGAAAAGTCCTGGAATCCTGTATGCTCCCTATTGGCCCTTTGATGATTCTGAACTGCCTTTCTGTAATCACTTCTCAGCTGGGCATAGTTTATGGGATCCAGTGAAAATAATCCCTGTTCCAGGGAGCACAAAAAAGATGGCTCTTTCAGGACTTTGAGATGATTATATTTAATCATTAGACACTTCATTCAGAAGCCACCTCTGCTTCCAGGACACTTGTCTCTTCCAAGAGCTGGGTTCAGTATCAAAAAGTGAACTGTTTCATGGAGTGCTACCCTCACCAAAAAAATTAGGACACATTCTTGTGAAAAAGTAAATTTGACCACTTAGAGGTGAAATTGCTTCATAGGGTCTACACATCTAACAGTTTTATACATACTGCTAGGTTTCTGTCCTGCACGGCTGGACCAACTAAATACATTTTCTACTCCCATGTGTGATGCATCTCCACTCAGCTGAATCATCTTTAGGACAAATTCATGTTCCCCTTCTAAAAAA
>NW_007732149.1:31847-33655 GCF_000696425.1 Galeopterus variegatus
GTCACAGGGGAGGGGGGTCAGGGTGGGGAAAGATGCCAACTCAATTCTCTTGGCTTTCCATGATACCACATAAGTGAAATGCTCCTGAAAGTCTTGCATGAAACTGCAGTAAAGCTCTTTGGAAAATGATTGTATCTTTACTGATTATTTCACCTTTACAGAATGAATGAATCTTTATTTTTCATTGGCCCAGTTATTTGCTGTTAATATTTCTTTTGTCTGCCTTGTTGGGAAGGTTATGTCTGAAGCTTGCCTAGGTTCATAAGTCCAAGTCATTTAATACATAGCAAACTTACACTGGACTCTTTTGCAACAATTTCCACTAAAAAGGCTATAGTGGATTCAGCAACAGCAAGCTGAGAGAAACAATCCTTCCCCCTTTCAGGCTATGTCTAAATACATGAATGAGTGGAACTCACTAAATTACAGACAAAACTCATCACTCAGATGTCTACCAATCTTTTTGTCTCTGGGCAAAAGCACTTTTTCCAGATCAGTGTTTTTAGCTTTTATGACAACTGCAATTTTTATATTTTATATGCTAAAAGTTGACTTTAAATGCTCAATAACTAAATGATCTCAGGAATATTGGGTAAGCAATTTGCTAAATGCTGTATATAGAAGAAACTCCCAAAGACATGCTAGGTACATATGTGCATTATAGTAGAGGCAGGTAAACAGAGCACAGACATTTACTTAGTTGACTGTTTAGATGCCTGATTTTAGGGTTACATCCATATAGAAAATAGAAGTGCTCTGCCTGTCTGTATAGGCAGCTTGGTGCTTCCATTCTGGTGATACTTCCAGCCGACTATCTCATACTCATTCTCTCCTTCTTCTTCACAAACAGGATCTATTTTGGGGTGAGTGGTAATTTGTCCCGTAAAAGTTCTATTCTCCAGACATCCTTGCTGGTCACGTAGTCCTGTAACATGGTTCTGGCCAATGAAATTTACATGGAAGCCTAATTGATGGGGCTCTCATTTCCCCATAAATAGTTGGCATGTGCCTTTTGCTCTTCGTTCTTCTTCCTTATTTCTTCCTGGAACATGGACATGAGGAGGGCAGAGCTGTGTGCTAATGCTGGCAGAGCAGAAAAGTAGGAGGAGTCTGGTCCTTAATGGCCTCAAGGACACTTGGACAGCCAACCCTGCAGAACCGACCTCCGATCTTCTTATTGGAGGGAAATAAGCCACTTACTTTAGCCACTGTAGTCAGGTTTCTGTTTCATGTAATGGAAACACTGATACATGTTGCCTAAATTCCTCAGAGCAGGATGGTTACCTATGGAGCCCGGGTCCTAAACAAGAGTGACTCAATTATCCCAAGAGGTAACTGCACTTAGGGTTTGAAGAAGACTGATTTTCAAATATGCCAAGGGTTTGGTTAACCAAAACAAAGGAACAAAACTCTGAAAGTCCTCTGTTAATCCTTGAGTTGCTCTCATGACCAGAAAGGCAAGAAGATATTTGCTGGATGGTCTCAACCTTGCAGGGATTTAGTGGAAGATAACTTTATGGAGTCTGTTGTGTACTCTTGGTTATATTTATTTCATAGGCTCCCATCGCCCCCATCCCCAGCAATCCCAAACTTGTAAGTTTTTTTCAGTGAACAAATAAAAACAAAGAAAAACAAAAGTCAGGTTTTTAATATTTTGCAGCACCAAATAATCAAGCCCACTTATTGCATATGCATCTGCGAATGCACAGGCGAATATGTCGGCTTGTCCATTATTGATGCCATTCTTTAGCATAGAAGGAGAATCTAGACTTTAAGTTAAAGCTCTAGTCTAAATCCTGTAAACATAC
>NW_007732149.1:34811-40685 GCF_000696425.1 Galeopterus variegatus
GTTCTGATTCAGTAGGTGTAGGTTAGGCTTGGAGTGTGTGTGTGTGTGTGTGTGTGTGTGTGTGTGTGTGTGTGTGTGTTTGTGAGATTCTGATGCAAAAGCTAATGTCCAAACTAATTACTAAGGATTATGACAGTCCAGTTGAAAGTTAATGAGCCTGAACTTGGATAGAGGCAGTGGGAGTGGAAAAGATGAGAAGGTTCAATAGGCAAAGTGAGTCAAGAATCTACATGCCTTGGCAAAGAATTGAATGTGAGGGTAGATAAAAACAGGGAGGAATTTAAAGAGGTTTTTGCCTGGGGAGGCTACTGGGGAGAGTGATAGAGGAAAGAATCGGTGAACTGGAAGACAGAACAATAGAAATTACTCAGTCTGATCAACAGAGAGAAAAAGATTAGATGAAAAAGGAACAAAGCATTAGAGGCCTCTGGGACTATAACAAAAGTTCTAACAATTGTGTCATTAGAGCCTGGAAGGAGAGAAGAAGAGATCAGGGCTGAAAAAGTATGTGAAAAATTTCTAAATTTGGTGACAAATATAAACCTATAGATATAAGAAGTTGAGTGACCACCAAACAAAATAATCCAAAGAAATCTACACCAAGCCACAATCATAATTAAGCTTCTGAAAACTAAAGGTAATGAAAAAATCTTGAAGGCAGCCAGAGAGAAATGACATTTCACCTACAGGAGAAGACAATTAGAATGATGGCAGATTTCTTACCAGAAATCATGGGGGCCAGAAGGAAGTGGAACAACATTTTTCAAGTGCTAAAATAAAAGAACTGTCAATCCAGTGTCCTGCAAAAATATCCTTCAGTAGTGAAAGGAAAAATAAGACATTTCAAATGAAGGAAAACTAAGAGAATTTGTCACCAGCAGACTTACCCTAAAAGAATAGCTAAAGGATGTTTAAACAGAAGAAAAGAATAAAAGAAGGAAACTTGGAACATCAGGAAGGATGGAAGAACATTGTAAGCAAAAATATGTATGGGTAAATATAATAGGCTGTTCTTCTTATCTTGAGTTTTCTAAATTATGTTTTATGCTTGAAGCAAAAATAATAACACTGTCTGATATGGTTCTAAAATGTCTGCATATTTCAGACAATTATATTGTAAATGTAGTAGGGTAAAGAGATGTAAAGGTATACTTCACTTGAACTAGTAAAATGATGACACCAGTAGACTGCAATATGTTATGTATACATAATGTAAAACTCAGAACAACCACTATAAAAGCTATATAAAGAGACACACTCAAAAATACTACAGATAAATCAAAATGGAATTCTAAAAAGTGTCCAAGTAACCCAAAAGAAGGGAGAAAAAAACAGAGAAATGAAAAACAGGGAGAAAAAAATTAATAAAATGTCAGACTTAAGCCCTAACATATCAATAATTACATGAAAATGCAAGTTGTCTAAAAACACCAATGAAAAGACAGAGATTTCCAGAATGAATTAAGGACATGACCCAACTATATGCTGTCTAGTAGAAACTTACTTCAAATAAAACTATATAGGGTGAATGTAAATGATGGAAAAGAAGTTATATCATGTAAATGCTAATCAAAGGAAAGAAGCGACTGCATTCATATTAAATACAGTCGATTTCAGAGCTGAGAAAATTACCAGAGGCAGAGAGAAATATTACATAATAATAAAAGGGTCAATGTACCAAGAAGACATAGCAATCCTAAATATGTATGCAATAAACAACAGAGCTAAAAAATATGAAGCAAAAACTCATAGAACTGAACAGAGGAATAGACAAACCCACAATTGTAGTTGGAAACTTTAACATCTCTCTCTCAACAATTGATACAGCTACTAGACAGTAAATCAGCAAAGATATAAAAGAACTCAAATTCCATCAATCAATAGGATCTAGTCAACATTTATAGGACACTCCACCCAAACACAATAGAATACAGGCTGAATATCCCTTATCCAAAATGCTTGGGACTGGAAGTGTTTCAGATTTCTAATTTTTTCAGATTTTGGAATATTTGCAGATATTTAACTGGGTAAGCATCCCTAATCTGAAAATTTGAAATTCAAAGTGCTCCTTTAAGCATCATGTTGGTGCTCCAAATGTTTCAGATTTCAGAATATTTCCCATTTTGGATTTTCTGATTAGAGATTCCTAACCTGTATACATTCTTTTCAATTGCATAGGGAACATATGCCAAGATAGATCATATCCTAGGTCATAAAATGAACCTTAACAAATTTAACGCAGCTGAAATTATACAAAGTGTATTCTCTAAAAACAATGGGATAAAACTAAAAACAAATAACAGAAAGATAGGAAAACTTTTGAACACTTGGAAACCAAATAACACACTTCTAAATAATCTATAGATCAAAGAGAAAGTCTCAAGAGGAAAAAATACAGTGAACTAAATGAAAATAAAAATACAGTATATAAAAATTTGTTGAACATAGCTAAAGAAGTGTTGAGGAGGAGATTTATAGCACTATATGCATACATTAGAAAGAGGGAAGGCTCACATTTATAATTTAAGCTCTCACCACCAGAATCTAAAAAAACAAAGAGCAAACCCCCCCCCAAAACATGCAAATAAATATAAGAGCAGAAATCAATGATAATAAAAGCAGAAAAGCAATAGAGAAAATCAATGCAACAAAAAACATTTCTTTAAATGCTTTTCCTTTTCTTCAAATCCTTTTCTTTAAAAGGATTAATAAAATTGACAAGCCTCTATCAAGATTAACAAATAAAAAGAGGGAGAAGGTACATGTTACCAATGTCAGGAATGAAATGGGATATTACTACAGACCCTGAAGGCATCAATAGGATAACAAGGGAATTCTACAAACACCTCTATACATGTAAATTTGACAACTGAAATAAAATAGACTGGTTCTTTGAAAAAACACACACTATCACAATTCACCTGATATGACATAGATAATTTGAATAGCCCCACAACTTTAAGGAAACTGAATTTATAATTTTAATAACTTTCCCAAAAGAAATCTCCAGGCCCAGATGGTTTTGCTGGAGAATTCTGCCAAATGTTTAAAGAATCAACACTAATTCTTTACAATTTCTTCCAGAGTATACAAAAGAAGAAAATACCTTCCCATTAATTTTGTGGTTAGTATTACCTTATACCCAAACAAGACAAAACAGTAGAAAATTCTTTACAATTTCTTCCAGAGTATACAAAAGAAGAAAATACCTTCCCATTAATTTTGTGAAGTTAGTATTACCTTATACCCAAACAAGACAAAACAGTAGAAAAAGAAAGAAAGAAAATTACAAACCAATATCCTCCATGATAAATGCAAAAAATCTTCAACAAAATATTAGCAAATAGAATTCAGCAATATAAAAATGATTATATGCCATTACCAAATGGGGCTTATTCCAGGGATGCAAGTCTGCTTTAATATTCAAAAATCAGTTTAGTACATCAAATTAACAGACTAAAAAATAAAAATCACACGATTATATCAATTGCTGCAGAGAAAGTATTTGAGAGCATTTGACATCCATTTGTGATAAAAACTCTCAGAAAATAGAAATAGATGGAGAACTTCTTCAATTTGATAAAGAATATCCACAAAAAAATCCTATTGCTAACATTATACTTAATGATGAAAGACTGGATGCTTTCTCCCTCAGATGACAAGGTAAGAATGCTTATTCTCAACACTCTTATTCAACATAGTGCTGGAAGTTCTGTCCAATGTAATAACGCAAGAAAAGGAAATAATGGTATATGGATCAGTAAAGAAGAAGTAAAATTGTTCCTATATGCAGAAAATCTCATGGAATCTACTAAAAAAAACCCTACAGGTAATAAGTAAATTCAGCAAGGTCACAGGATACAAGGTGCACAGGATACAAGATGCAAAACAATACACACTGTATTTCTATATTACTAGCAATAAACACAAGGACACTGAAACTAAAAATAACACCATTTACAATTGCTCAAAAAAAGAGAAATACTTAGGTGTAAATCTAATATGACACATACAGGACATTTTGGTGAAAACTACACAACACTGATGAAAGAAAGCAAAGAAGATCTAAATAAATGGAGAAATACCATGTTCATGGTTTGGAAGACTTGACAGTGAAAATGTCAGTTCTCCCTACATTGATACAATTCTAACTCAATTCCTATTAAAATTCCAGAAAGAGTTTTTTGTATATATAGACAAGAATATTCTAAATTTTATATCAGAAGGCAAAAAAACTAGATAAAATAATTTTGGGAAAAAAAGAATTTAGTCAGAGAAACTGATTTACTGGATTTTAAGATGTATTAGATATAATCAAGACTGTGGTATTGATGGAGGAATAGACACATAGATCCATGGAACAGAAGAGGGAACCCAGAAATAAAGCCACACAAATATGTCCCACTGATTTTTGACAAAGGTGCAAAAGTAGTTCAATGATGGAAAGATAGATTTCAATAAATGGTACTATAGCAACTGGACATCCATAGGCAAAAAAAAGAAAAAAACACCTTCACCTAAGTTGCATGTCTTATACAAAAATTAACTCAAAATGAATCATAGACTAAACTGTAAAATGTAAGACTATAAAATTTTAGAAAGACACATAGGAGAAAATCTTCAGGATCTGGTATTAGGCCTAGAGTTCTTAGACTTGTCAACAAAAGCATAATCCATAAAAGCAAAAAGTGTTAAATTGAACTTTATCAAAATTAAATTTTTGTTCTGCAAAAGGCCTTATTGAGAGGATGAGAAGACAAGTTATGGAGTGGGAGAAAATATTTGCAAGGCACATATTTGAGAAAGGACTAATGTCTAGAATATAAGAAGACTAACTCTTGAAACTCAACAGTAAAAACCCCCAAATCAATTATAAAATAGGAAAAGACTGAAGAAGACACACAATTGGCAAATAAGCACCTGAAAAAAATGTTTAATGTCACTAACCATTAGAGAAATGCAAATTAAAACCACAATGAGATATCACTACACATCTACAGTAAAAACCCCCAAATCAATTATAAAATAGGAAAAGACTGAAGAAGACACACAATTGGCGAATAAGCACCTGAAAAAAATGTTTAATGTCACTAACCATTAGAGAAATGCAAATTAAAACCACAATGAGATATCACTACACATCCATCACAATGGCTAAAATAAAAAATAGTGTCATCACCACCAAATGCTGGCAAGAATGCCGAGAAACTGGATGCCTCACATTTCGCTGGTGGGAATGTCAAGTGGTACAGCCAATCTGGAAAACAGTTTGGCAATTTCTTTAAAAACTAAACATGCAGCTTCCATACAAACCAGCGATTTTACTCCTGGGCACTTATCCCAGAGAAATCAAGACTTATGTTCACACAAAAACCTGCAGATGCATGTTTACAGCACTTATATTTTATGTAAATGCAACTTCAAGTTATCCAGACTAATTCTCTTTTTAATCCAATTGACACATCCTATATAGAAATTCTAGAACCACCATTCTGCCTTTGTAGACTAAGAAAAAAAATGTGGAAAATAAAATGAAGTATTTGATTTGAAGACTGATACCAAGCCATCCAAGGAAAAGGGGAAAGATACACACTATTTAATTCCTAGGAATTACAGAGCTGCCCTTATAACCATTGATTTGAACCCAAACACTACTAGACATAGTTCAGATTCCTCAAAAATCAAGTGTTTTAAAGTTTAATGAATATTTATTGAACATCTACTATGGCAAGTCATGAAATTTCCACATGAAATTAACTTGTGTCCCTAACAGTTATCTACACTTTGCAGATGAACAAACTGAGGCGCAGAGAGGAGTAGGTTCCACCCTGTGCCAGGCACTTTGCTTTTTTTTTTTTTTTTTTTTTTTTTTTT
>NW_007732149.1:41685-53455 GCF_000696425.1 Galeopterus variegatus
GTTATCTACACTTTGCAGATGAACAAACTGAGGCGCAGAGAGGAGTAGGTTCCACCCTGTGCCAGGCACTTTGCTTTTTTTTTTTTTTTTTTTTGTCTTTTTCATGACTGGTAAGGGGATCGCAACCCTTGGTGTGGTGTCGCCCACACTGCGCTCAGCCAGTGAATGCACCAGCCAGTCCTATATAGGATCCGAACCTGGGGTGGGAGCGTCGCTTTGCTCCCAGCGCCACACTCTCCCGAGTGCGCCTCGGGCTCGGCCCCTGTGCCAGGCACTTTGATGTTCGTTGTTATCTGACTTCATTCTCACAGGTGGTCTTGGTCAGGGTTGCCCACCTCCTGGTTGTCAAGTCATTGGTTATCATTAAGAAGAGTATATGTGGGTGCTTTGAGATTAGACCCCCAAATTAAGGCAATGAACTTCTGATGAACACTACATTAAATGTGTAAAGAAAGGAGGTTTTGAAATGTTAATCTTTGTGCTGTTCTATTTTCCTTCTGCATTCTCAGTCCTTCCTTTAATGGTCTTATTACCGTAGGAACACAAAGAGGAAAATAATCACAAATATTGAGGTCTTTTGAAAACTTGCAGACCAGGCTCTTGCAAATCAAGACAGGGCTCCGAGAGCCCTGGGCACAGAGATTATGTCATAGCAAAGACAGGAAACTAATGAGAGAGGGAAATAAGGACTTGCCTCTACACTCAGGGGTGTCCTGTACTGGAGGGGAGATAGCTGGGAGGACCTTATTGTGAGGAGGCTCAGCCAAGCCCAGGGCCATCCTGCACTGCTGAGTGAGAACATCACTTGCATGCTGCGCAGAGGAGCCACGCCGCAGTTTTTCTCCTTCCATCAGCCCCAGAAAAGACACCTTCCCACATCCAGCAACTTTGCTGAGCTCTGTTCACACCACCCCTTAACAGATTCCTCCAACACCCAGCAACAGCCCAGGGCACTTGTAAGCCTCTCCAGGACAGGGGTTCTGGAGCCCCGAGACAGGGCCCCAAGACAGGGTGGGAGGGTGTGGAAGGAAAGACCCAGCAGAGAAACTTGAGTGGGGCTGGACCATGGAGAAACCTTCCTGGTTGCATGTGCAGAAGGTTCCTCACTGTGGGCAGAGCTGCAGCTCTGTAATAATCATTAAACTGAAGTGGTGCAGCCTGAGCCCCAGGGAAATGAGGGCAAGGGGAAATTGGGTTCTTTTCTCTTACTGAGCCCCGGGATTCAGAAGCTTTCTCAGTTGAAGGGGCAGAGACGTGCCTCTAACCAAACTCAGGGTGGACTGGTAAGGGGAGGATGTGCCCTGGAGAGGCCGGTTATGAAGTGGCAGGTCACCAGCACCACTGAAGAACCACAGCCATCCACAGTAAGGCCCATAGGTTTGCAATCCGGAGGTGTTCCAGAGAACCTTGGGGAGAGGATCCAGTGAAAGGCTAGCCTCCTGGAGTCTGTGGTTCAGGGGCTCAGACCACATAATTTGGGCACCAAAAGGAAGGGCAAGCTCTGACTGTGGGGAAGAGAGGGGCATCTAGGTGACAAGAGAAGCTTGGTGTGTCCTACATTTTCTCACCTTGCTCTGATCCTCAGCCACTGCAGCACCTTCATCCTTGCAGTTTTCAGGTCTGGATTTGGTGTGTAAATTGAAAGATAAAGGAGAAGCTTGTGTATGTTTGGAGCAAAAGGAAGCCTGTAGCTTTGTGCATGGGTCATGTGAGAAAGCAACAAATTCTTTTCTTTCTCTCATCATTTTTTGTTTATTTGTTTGTTTTGTTTTAACTTAAGTCAAAACAACAGTTGCACAGGTGTGGCAGGGAGTGTGTGTGCGTGCTAGTGACCAGTGCTGAAGTCTCAGCCAACATGACTATTTCTAAAACTCTAGGAGAGTCACAGCGAGGGCCTCCCTAGCACTGAGATCTGAGGAAACAGCTCCAGCCCAGGAATGAGAAGACGCTCTTACTTCCAGAGAAACCCATTTGTTTATGAAATGGCGAGGTTGGATTGAATAATCGCAAAACATCGTAATTCTAGGATTTGTAATCTTTCTTAGATTCTCACAAGTGTTTAAATGAAACCCTTCCTGATGCTGTTCCTCTTCCTGAAGGTTAGCTGGCTGTGTGCGCGTATGTGTGTGTGTGCTATGTGTTGTATGTGTAGCATGTGTGGCATAGGTGTAGTGTATTGTGCAGAGTGCACATGTGTTGTGTGTGTGGTATGTGTCTGTATGGTGTGTCGTACACTATTTCTCTCACTATCCCAAGCAGCCCCCACATTGCCCCACCTAATCCTAGATTTCCGGATCCTTCAGAAATGCTCTCTTCCACACCCAGCCAAATAAGCAAGAACACATGTAAAAAGCCTTTTGTACTCCAGCGCCTCTTGAGATGTAGCCAAACAGCTGGAATTACATGCTTTGTAGAGAACCAGGGACGTGGCATGGCAATGGGAAAGTCAGTTTGTATTTGGAAGCCAGATTCTTTTTCCCAGAACCTGAGAGGGGAAGAGAGGCAAGAGGCTGGGCTCTCTCCTGCCAGCAGCTAGTGGTGTGTGTGTGTATGTGTCTACCGGACACTTTTCATTAAAAACCCTGTCTTCTCTAGCACTCCCCCATTTACACGTGCACTTGTATGTCAGACTCCAGTTTTAAAGTCAGCTTCTTCTTTCCTCTGCCTCTCTTCCTCTAGCTCTCTTGGTCTTTGTTCATCTCTGTAACCCCCTTCCTTTCTCATGTGACTGGGAATGGGGAGTCAAGCTCCTTCTGGACAGTAGCTCAATCCACCGCGTGGGGTGGGGTGGGGGGCCCAGATGAAAGCAGGGGAGATTAGAATACTGTGCAATTGTCAGAATGCTGCACCTCTAAGTCTTTTGACTACCTTCACTTTCCTGCTTATGGGAGGGTTTCCCCTCAATTCTGGGGAAATACAGAGCTGCCAGGGTCCAGCTTGGCATGCCACATCTGTTCCAGTCATGTATAGCTGCTTAACGAACCACCCCAAGCTAAGTGGCTTAAAATAACAATCACTTATTTTGTTTAAGAATCTGCAATTTGGGCAGGGCTCAGAAGGGACAGCCCATCACTGTTTCCACATGGCACGTAGAGGGGTGGCTCCCAGGCTGGGGTTGATGACAGCTGGGAGCTAGAATCATCTGAAGCTCACTTACTCACATCTCTGATGTTTGCTGCTGGCTGTTGGCTGGGACCTTAGCTGGAACTGTTAGTGGGAGCACCTACATGTGGCTTTTCTGTGTGACTGCTTGGTGTTCTCACAGCGTGGAGGCAGGTTTCCAGGAGTGAATGTTTCAGGAGACAAGGTGAAAGTGCATGTTATTTTTATGACTTAGTCTCAGAAGTCATTTAGTGTCACTTCTGCCATACTCCGTTAGCCAAAGCAGTTGCAATCTTCTGTCCAAGTCCAGGAGCGGGTGACAGAGACCCCACCACTCAGTGGGAGGAGGTCTCAATGTTACACTGTAAGAATAGCATGTGAGGGGTGTGTGTGTGTGTGTGTGTGTGTGTGTGTGTGTGTGTGTGTGTGTGTGTGTGTGTGTGTGTGTGTGTGTGTGTGTGTGTGTGTGTGTGTGTGTGTGTGTGTGTGTGTGTGTGTGTGTGTGTGTGTGTGTGTGTGTGTGTGTGTGTGTGTGTGTGTGTGTGTGTGTGTGTGTGTGTGTGTGTTTGTTTGTGTGTGTGAATTGTGCTATGCACTATGTTGTAGAAATGTAGTGTTCACATATGGAGTGTAGTGAACACATACTGTATTGCAATAGTTGTGTGTGAAAATACAACTGCCGCATTTCTTTCCATACTCACCATCCCTTTTTTTGCCTCTTAAGTCCTGTTGGTTTCAATTTATAGACAGATAGGATTGGTTGTAAGGACTGCGTTATCACATGGATGCTGAAGCTTACACATGCTTGAAACATGTGGTGGGCAGAATGGCCCCACGATGAGTCCCAAGATTCCTACCCCTTGTGTATACACCCCATGTAATGCCATCACCTTGAGTGTGGGGGACCTGTGAATATGACAGAATTTTACTAGGGTGATTAGGTTGCAGAATCTGGCAAAGATGAAGGGGTTTTGCAGATGTAATTTAGATCCTTCCTCAGTTACTAGGGTTAATCAAAAGAGAGATTACCCTGGGTGGGCCCAATGCATGCGTAATCAGGCAAACCCTTTAAAGAAGCATTCACTCTTCTCTCTAGAGAACAATTCTCCTTCTGGCTTTGAAGAAGTAGGGGGCCTTGTTATGTGAGGGCCCTGCAGCTAGGATAGAAGGGTGGCCTCTAGTTGCCTAGAGAAACTCCCGGCCACCAGCCAGCAAGAAAACAGAGACATCAGTCCTACAGCTGCAAAGAAAAATTCTGCCAACAACCTGAATGGACTTGGAAGAGCTCCAGATGAGAACACAGCCCAGCTGACGTATTGATTTCAGCTTCCTGAGACCCTGAGATGAGAACCCAGCTACACCATGCCCAGGTTCCTGACCCACAAGAGCTATGGGATAATTCTCGTGTGTTTTTAAGCCTCCAAGTTTGTGGTGTGTTATGCAGCAATAGAAAACTAATATAAATCATAACCATGAGCTCCACTAACCAGAAAACTTTATTGGGCAGGTAACTGGAGAAACACAAGGCAGATCCAGCAGCAAGGATGCATGCATGCTGAAAGGCCCAGCTCAGATGTCACTCCTCTGTGAGCTTCATAGATTTCTACAGCCAGAAGTAGTCTCTTGCATCTGAAATCCTATAGCTTTGTTTGTCCCTCTTTTGTGGGACTTCTCATATTCTCCTTATATTTATCAGTGTTCAGGTCTTGTCTTCCTGACCGGATTGTAAGGTCCTCCTGATGGAAACAGTGTCCTGTTTATTTTGGGGGTGCCACATGGGTTTATTGACAATTTATTAAATATTTTTCTCAATGATAGAATTTCACCTTTTATTTGTTGAGGCAGTTTTAGAACACATTTTGATATAAAAATCAAGAGATGGTCTTCACTATTGTTTGAAGGGTGTTAGTTTAAAATATCAAAACTAACCAAGCATTCTGTTCCTCATTTACAGTCGGAAGGTTTCTGTCATTTGAGATTCTGAAATTAAGCCTATGAATGTTCATTCAATGGATTCTGGTTTCCAGACTTTGAAACTCTCTGCCAAGACAGAATCACAGATCTAACTGAGTAATCTTTATTTTTATCCTGAAAATGAAGAAAAGAATTTCCTAAACCTCTGGGACAAGCTACTATTTAGCTATTACCTCTAGAATCAGAGCCACTGTGTTTATGAGGGGTAGGGATGAAATTTCTTCTTAGAGCACTAAATACAAGTCTACTTAAAGAAACGAGTAGCCTTTAGCTTCTCGTTTGAATTAAGTTTTGGGATACTGAACATAGAGGAAGCAGAAAAATCAAGGAACAGAACACAGTTATGCTTTTAGAATGGCAAAGCTTTTGTTACAAAAGAAGCCAGTAGCCCCTGCAGCAGGTTGGTTTGGGCCCCGGGAAGCCCTTGGGAAGCTGTCAGTGGCCCCAGGCATTTCTGTCTTGGGAACCCCACATAGGGGTGTGCCTGAGGACCTGAACATCATGGGAAACTGTTTTGGCAAGCTTGCTTATTAAAAACAAAAAGCATTGCCATTAATAATCACTCTTGCAGTTCTTCTAAAAATAACTGTAGTGCTATGAGGGATTCTTTTGGGTCCAAATTATTAGTCAGGTCCACATTTATGTGCTTTAGAGGAACACCAGCTGATGGGTCTGGCCTCAAGAACACCGGACTTCCATATCTGGGCCTTATAGAAACAGTGAGTAGGAACACTGCATTCATATAGATCCTAAGAGTTTGCAAAGAGTCTCACATACATTATCTCACTGTACCCGGGGATAGGCAAAAGCCATCTTCTCCTAACTTCGGCTAATATGGGTGGTGAAGATTAAGGACTGTGATCGATAAGGTCTTAAATGGCATCTACTTTGGAAGTTAAGTGTGTGTCCTCTTCTGGTTGCAATGTCTCACAAGGCTACAGACATCTGGAGCTGACAGATCAGATCACTACTAGTTAGCATCAAGATGGTGTTAAAGCCCTCAGTCAGAATTAATCACACCAGCTATTCTTGGGTTTGCCCTGAGGTTATCCCCATAGTCATTAATGAGACTGGGTATGACAAGGTCCGGATTTTACATTTTTTGTAGAGGACCAATAAGCATTTAGGAAATCTACCAGGAATTATTTTCTAAGTATCTCAGTGTGGGATCTGTGGTCTATTTATTGCTTAGATTCTAGACTATCCTTGGGGATCACTGGGTATTTATCCTTATAAATAGTTAGCAGGCTAAATATATTGGGGGGAAAAACTGCAGTATAGCATGTGTATGTTAGGAGGTAAGCGGGACAGTAAGAAGCTAAGAAGAGAGCAGGTATCTGCGGCTCCCTTTCCCCATTGTAATGGAAAGTGGGGGTGGGTGGGACCAAGAGGAGGGAGAAGGTATAGGTTTGGAGGAGTGAGAAGGTTGGAATAAGTGTGGTAGGCTCATCCACCTTCTATCTTAGCTTCGCTGGGAGAGGTTTTTAAAAACTCAGATTTCTACACCCACTATTAGTGAATCACAATCTCTGGGAGGGAGGCCCAGGGATCTGCATGTCAAACAACCAGATGATTTTGATGCACCTGGGGGCTAGTTGGTTTGGGCCTCTAGAAGCCTCTTAAAAGGCTCTCTCATAGACCCTAGTCACCCGTGTCTCAGGGAATCCCACTTACAGTTGTGCCTGAAGACCTACACACCATAGGAAATGGTCTTCAGCAAGCTTGGTTATTAATAAAGAAGCTTGCAAACCACTGGTATAACCAATGACAGGCTGCAAGCAATAGTGTAAAAAGCTCTGGACTAGGGTCCTGTGTTCAAGTCCTACCACTGTCTTGATGTGCGACTTTGTAGAAGTTGCTTTGCCTCTCTGGGTCTCAGTTTCCTCATCTGTAAAATGAAGGGGTGGGTGGACTAAAAAAGGGCTAATATTCCAGGAAGCACCCACGGTCTGATTCAAGACTGTCTATGACACAGATGCCTGGAGCCACTTAGGGATTCTGTGATGATCCCTGTGTAGGTGCAGGGAGGACAGGTTGGGGAAACAGAGGAATGGGTGTGGAGGCAGGAGGGAGAAGAGACTCAAGCAAGCGGCCTCTCCATGGAGGTGATCCCAGTTTTGTGGGGCCTGAAGCTTGTATAATTTAAAGGGGTCCTCTTTTTTAAAATTGAAACAGTTGATTGTACATATCTGTGGACAGGTTGGGGAAACAGAGGAATGGGTGTGGAGGCAGGAGGGAGAAGAGACTCAAGCAAGGGGCCTCTCCATGGAGGTGATCCCAGTTTTGTGGGGCCTGAAGCTTGTATAATTTAAAGGGGCCCTCTTTTTTAAAATTGAAACAGTTGATTGTACATATCTGTGGGGGTACAGAGGTAAGTATCAATATCTGTGTGCAATATGTGGTGCTCGAATCAGGATGATTAGTATATTCAACATTACACAATGTAGTTTTTCCTGGCCCCCTACCAATTCTTCCCTAACCCCCCTGCCCCCTTCCCCTTTCCTGCCTCTGATAACCTCAATTCTGTTCTCTCCTTTTCAAAGTTCAATATATTTTTGTGATTGTTGTGTTTTTCTTATTTATTTATTTTTTAGCTGCCACTTATGAGTGCAGACATGCGGTATTTCTCTTCAGTAATTGGCTTATNATATGTGGTGCTCGAATCAGGATGATTAGTATATTCAACATTACACAATGTAGTTTTTCCTTGCCCCCTACCAATTCTTCCCTAACCCCCCTGCCCCCTTCCCCTTTCCTGCCTCTGATAACCTCATTTCTGTTCTCTCCTTTTCAAAGTTCAATATATTTTTGTGATTGTTGTGTTTTTCTTATTTATTTATTTTTTAGCTGCCACTTATGAGTGAGGACATGCGGTATTTCTCTTCAGTACTTGGCTTATTTCACTTAACATAATTTTCTCTAAGTTCATCCATGTTGCTGTGAATGACAGTATTTCATTCTTTTTTATGGCAGAGTAGTACTCCATTGTGTAAATATACCACATTTTGTAAAGGGGTCCTCTTTAACAAAAAGAATACAAAATTACAGCTGAGAATTAAGTATAAAATTGAATATTTATTTAGAATGATAACAGTGAATGACAGTATTTCATTCTTTTTTATGGCAGAGTAGTACTCCATTGTGTAAATATACCACCTTTTGTAAAGGGGTCCTCTTTAACAAAAAGAATACAAAATTACAGCTGAGAATTAAATATAAAATTGAATATTTATTTAGAATGATAACAGGAATCACAATAAACTACATATTTTATGAAAAATGTCATAAATACAGAATCCAGAAAAATAACTTAATATTTAATTAGTTTGTTGCACAACACACCTTGATAATACTTTTTCCCTAGAGCTTGGGCTGCATACACTTTTTCTCTTCATGTAACAATTTTGTATTATCATTTTCTTTGGAGAGAATAGAAAGATAATTCAGTCTTGCCTCTAATGTGTTTGAAATTTGTTTTTCTAAGCTATCAATAGTAAAGTTTCTTTTAGCTCCACAACTTGTTATTGGTAATATCCTGTGTATTTTAAGGATTGTAGTCAAATCTAGGAAAACCTTAATCAAGTTTCTCTCATATCTGAGCTGTAAGAGTTGGAAAATTTTTTCTGTATACTAGCTTTTGTCTTTGTCAGTTTTAATCCTTGTTTTTCCTCCATTACCTGAATAGTTCCAGTGCTGGGCACCACAGGTTGCATTCACGCACACCACCACCTCTGTGCCTTCATGTCAGGACATGAGGTGAGCTGGCAGTGTGGGCTGTCAAAGCCATCCTACAGCAGGATGGCTAGCCATACTGACCTGTACATGGAAGTGACCACAAATATTCCTCTAAACCCACAGCAAATGTATTTCTGACTCCATTTCTCTTTAGCTGGGTCCCCAAAATGCCCACAATCCAAGACTGCATGACCTGAGGGAAAGCATGATAGAGGGGGAAGGAAAATGGAAAGAAGTTGTGGTATTAACCTATTGTGGCAATATGTGTATATATATATACTTATATATACATTATTTGTATAGGTATATTTTATATATAATATATATTGCAGGGGGCACCTGTGATTTGTGTGTGTGTGTGTATGTGTGTGTATGTGTATATAAGTATATATTTATTATATGCTATGGGCTGAATTGTGTCCCCTCACAAATTCATATGTTGAACCCCTAACCTCCAAAGTAATGGTATTTAGAGAGAGGGCCTCTGGGAGGTAAATAGGGTTAGATGAGGTCATGAGTGTGGGGCCTTTATGATGGAATTAGTGACTTTGTTAGAAGAGGAAGAGAGAAAGAGGCTCTCTCTCCACTATGTGAGGACACAGTGAGAAGGTGGCCATCTGCAAGCCAGGAAGAGAGTCCTCACCAGTAACCAGATCTGCCGGCCCCTTAATCTTGGACTTCCCAGCCTCCATGACTGTGAGAAATAAATATTTGCTGTGTAAGCCAAAATCTATGATATTTTGTTATGGGAGCTCGAGCAGACTAAGACACTGTACATATATTATACTAGTATACGAATATTTTGCCATGTGAACCCATTGCTAGGTCCTTTCCAGGGCTATGGACGAGCCAGTGCAATGAGAGCCCTGGATATAAGCGCCGTTGGCTTCACAGTAGACCTGCCTCTTTCTGACTCTGGGGCAGAGACAAGGGTTGATTGTGGGAATCATAGGACTGAGAATCTTTCCCTGAGGCTGCTGAATGGTTTGAAAGATTTGAGTAGACACCTTTAGGGTGAAGTGTAATGATCATGGCAGTGATGTGGGTGTAGGGTTAGTTTGTATTTCTTCCCTCTCCTCTCATCCCCTTGGGAATCAGGAAAATTAGAGTCACATCTGTCCAGGAAGCCGAGCTGTATCCCCCAGTGAGTTATCTTCACAGCTCCCCTACACCCACCCCACAGTCTCATGTGAAAAGGTGAGGGTTTAACCCTCCAGAGGAGGGGGGAGGGAAATTCTAAGATGAATAAATATCTTGAAACAGGGCTGCATTTCAAACAAGCAGATGAGCCCTCAAACAGGGCTGAGAAACAGCAGCACTCCCTTGGCACCCACATAAAGAGAGCACTGGACAAAGCTAGACTGTCAGCAGAGGATCCCGCAGAGATATGGCTGACTAGGTTGTGTTGGGAGCAGAGCAGATGGGAGGCTCCAGCAAAGATGTGAGAGGGAACCCTGCTGGGGCCTGGAAGAGTGGTACTGGGCAGTGAAGGTTCCTGTCTGGATGACTGACTTGAAGATGCCAGGAGATCATTAAAGACCTTGCAGAATCACCAAATATAGGAATACCCAAGAGCACAGACTATACCCAATGGAATGCAGGCTCAAGGACAGTTGAGGACAATAAAGCCCCCTTGTGATGCAATTGCTACACAGTTGGCCAGGCTCACTTACCAACTAAGTGATATTCTGGAGCACCAAGCTTTCAGAGGGAGATATTTACAAGTGAGTCTCATCCAAAAGGAGACTCATGTCATAGGCATTTTGGGTCACAAAGGACTAGTCTAACCCTGACTGTTAAATTAACAAATTCCATGAGTCCACTCTACAATTTTCACTTCTGCCCAGAATTATGTAGTTGGCTTCATTTTGTAGCTAAAAAAGGAGGATTGTGGGGGCAGGAAAGTGCACATCGGCCCAGGGAAAGCCAAGGGAATGTATTACAACCCAAATCCTGGGACCCTCCACACACTCTTTGCTGGAGGATCCACTGGAGGCAAGACTGACAAGAAGATGGACAAGGGATCCTCTTCAGAAGCCTCCCTCTCTCCTAGTTTTCTTCTTGCTTTTAAAACTTTTAAGTCATAGTATACGATATATTCAGTAAAGTGTTTGTATTAGTCAGGGTTCTTCAGAGAGACAGAACCAAAAGGATATATATAGAGAGATATACGAGAGAGGATTTAGTAGGGGAATTGGCTCACATGATTGTGGAAGCTAAGTCCCTTGATAGGCCGCCTGCAAGCTGGACAACCATGGAAGCCAATAGCATGCATGGCTCAGTCCAGTCTCAAGGCCTCTGAACCAGGGAAGCTGATAGTGTAACTCTCAGTCTTAGGCTGAAATACTAAGAAGCCTGGGGGCCACTGGTGCAAGTCCCAGAGTCCAAAGGCTGAAGAACCTGGAGTTCTGACAACCAACAGCGGGAGAAGAAGGAGATTTCAGCTCCAGAAGAGATAGCAAGAATTCACCCTTCCTCCACCTTTGTGTTCCATCTGGGCCCCCAGACGATTGGATGGTGCCCGCCCATGTTAAGGGTGGATCTTCCCCGCTCAGTCCACCAACTCACACACCAGTCTCCTCTGGAAACACCTGCATAGACCCACCTAGAAGCAATGCTTCATCAGCCATCTAGACAGCCTTCTATTCAGTCAAGTTGACACCTAAAATTAACCACCACAGTATGTGAAGTGCATTGCTCTTATGTGGACAGCTCAAATTTTTACATATGTATACAGTCATGTAACCACCACCCGTATCAATATATAGAACATTTTTAGCATTCCAGAAAATAACCCTTGCTCCTTCCTAGTTAATAATCCCTCTTCACCCTAGAGGTAACCATTATTCTGATTTCTTTTTTCTGAAGCAACTTTGTTTTTTTTTTTTTTTTCCTTTAAATTTTTATTTTGTCCATATACAATGTGGTTGATTATTATGGCCCATCACCGAAACCTCCC